>NC_056751.1:86861537-87161537 GCF_019279795.1 Protopterus annectens | reverse complement strand
AATTTTAGTTGCAAACATTATACATCACTTATAATCTATCCAGTCATTATCAGCTAAACATTATGTAGCTCATGCAAATTCTGCCTTCTTTAAACCTCATTCCTCTTCAGGATGTGTTGTTCCCACAATTCCCTTTTTTCTGTGTAATTTGCTCCTACCTTTTCCTAAAGATCCCAATTCTAGTTGTTTTGTCTCTGTTACTTTATTCACTACTTCTAGTACAGTTCGTTTAGACTTTGATTTCCATTTTCTAGTAACTGCATTTTTGGCAGTCACCATAATTAGACTCATCAAGGCCTTACTATGTCTAAATCCAAATATCTGGTGCAGTGCGATTAACAGAAGACCAGGAACCAAATAAAAATGCACCAAAGAAGCCTGTATACAAACTCCGTTTATTGCAATAAAAACACACCAAAATTAAGTGCTTTCGTTTTTCACATAGAAGACTTCATCAGAATCATTCTGATGAAGTCTTCTATGTGTAAGACAAAAGCACTTAATTTCAGTGTGTTTTTACTCAAGTAAATGGAGTTTGTATACAGGTTTGTTTAGTGCCTTACTATGTCTAGGCAATTCCGATTCTGTATCATAAGTCAAAAAATAATTTCCTGCTTGGCTACACCAATTTGCTCACCCAGTATCTCTGACAGAGGAGCCTGCAGGGAATCCTTAAAGTCTGCCAACTCATTACACTCCCAGAAAATATGTTCCCAATTACCTGATTCTTCCCCATCACACTGTTAACATTTGCTGTCTAAGGATAAATTCTATGGAGTCTGCTTGGGGTATAAAAATACCAATGTAAACACTTCCAAGCAAAGATCCTAAATCTCTTACACTTTGTTGCATGTTTGGGAGACATACATATATCCCCCCACTGTTTCTTTCTGAATTACTTATCCAATCTCTCTTTCCAATCCTTTCTAGTCTCTTCTAATTGATTCTTATAGTTGAAAAAAGTAATCCCAGTGGTCAACAAACAGGAAAAACTAGCTGGAACACAGCAAAACAATAAAATTTATTGGTACAAAAGTTGGGACTGTCTTCATCAGAACAACATATAACAAAAGTAAAAAGTATATATCTTACTTAAAAAGCCGGCCAAAATCAACAATTAATCAATTATATAATTGACTTTTTTTTGATAATGTGTAAATCTTAAAGTTTACTACTCCATCCATACATAAAAAATTAGCATAGCATTCCCTAAAAATGAAGCTAGAACAATGAATAATTCCACACTCATTACTTATATAAAAATTTTTCAAAACAGTAACACCTAGCTATCATTAATAAGTTTAAAAAATATTTTATATGCATTATAAAAAGAAAAAAAAAAAAGAAAATAACATTGTTGGCAATTATCAATCAGTTTTATTTTTATACATGAGATTCATATTCATAATAAAAGTAAGTAAATATGCAAATCTGCCACCAATTCACATAACCATAACATATATTCACTAGAATGTTTGCCATATTTAATAATATTTAATAATAATGAAGAATATAATTTCAGCAAACTGGAATATATTGACTAGTGACCAGTCTAAAAAAAAAAGCTCTCACTGACACCACACATTTTGTTTATAAGCTGGGTAAAAATATCAAAAGAATATTGAAATTAAATCTAAATATCAACAAAGTGGGTAAGGTTCAGAGAACTAGTACTAAAAAATGTGGCCACATATAGTGTATCTAGCTGTTTGCCAAACATGCATGAGTTAGCCCCAAATGCTTAATGAGATGATTCCCCAACCAACCCTAAAGTAAAAGGTGTAATCAGTGTAATTTGTAATATATTCCATTAACTTATTCATATGTTATGGTTATGTGAATTGGTGGCAGATTTGCATATTCACTTGTCCCAATTTTATGAAACACATGTATATGCATAAAACTGATTGATATTTGCCAAACACAATGTCAATGCAAAAGTTTTTCTTTTTTTGATTCTTATAGTTATCATACAATATTTTATATACTCTACTAATTATTTCTTTTTTAACAGCAGCTTCTTTTCCAGATTCTACTAAAAACTCTACCAGTGACAGTCGTAGGATCCTACTATTTCTCTCTCTTATACTCTAATATCAATCCTTATTTATTTAATTATTTTGTTTTATTTTACATTCGTTTATCAGGAGAGTCTGACTGGGCAAGAAACCCATTTCAGTGGAGGCCCGGGGAGAAAAGCTCCACAATATTAGTATAGTAAATGCAATAAACATCGGTTATTTAAGTACAGAACAGAGTAAACTCTGCAATGATTAAATATGCAATATAGTACAAGACAAGTACAAACATGTATAATTTAAGCACAAGCTAAAAGTGTTATACAGCAGACATCAGCATATGATGAGCATACATTATGATGTTACATTTATACCTTGCTCACAGAAGAATGGTAGAAAACAATCAGTCTAAGTAAATACACAGGCAGATAATATTGCACTCTCTGGATAGGAATATATAGTTCTGCAGTAGCAGTATTACAATCCTTGACAGGGAACACAGTCTCTAGCCTGCAGTCCAATAAAATTTTGGCCTCTTCCCATTCTATTACCTTTCCCTCTCGAATTATTTGCTCACAATACCTTGGTTCTTTTGCCATCTTTTTTCCAATAAATTCTAGCCCCCTCCTGTCTATTGTCAGTATACCTAATTGCAGTCATCCCTCTCGGCAGAATCTGCTTTCTCCAGCCCTGTGTTGCTTTAGTTCTCAGAATACTTTCTGATACTTTATGAATATAATAATCTGCATGGTTATTATTATTCTCCTAAAAGATCTGCATCCAAAATCCCAGTCTCTCCTTTTTTCATGATTTTTCCCCATTTCATCATCATCCCTTTCCACTTTGAATTATAATTTTCTGCTTGTGCCTTAACTGTGTACTTCTGAAATACCCCTTCAAATTGGGTAATCTCAAACCACCTTGTTCTGTTGGAAGAATCAGCTTATCCCACTTGACTCTTGCCGTCTTTCCCTCCTGATAAAATCCTTCAGCTCTTTATTAATGCCTATCCACAGCTTTTCCTCTGGTTGATAAAATATGTCTGATGTTTGTATAAAACTGAAGGGACTAAAAACATTTTAATTGCTTGTATTTGGCTAGCCATGTCAATATAACAGAGCATCCAATTTCTCAGTTTTTGTATTATCTTTTAGTCTCTTCCCACACATCCTTAGCTGCCCCACCAGAATCCTCTTTAATCCAGACCCCTTAGTACTTCATTTTATAATGTTCCCATAAATATCGGTATTGCTGAACCAATTCATGCCTGTTTACATAATTTGCAGTTATTGCCATTGTTTTAGCTTCATTCATTTTGTATCCTGAAAATATCTGAAATGTTCCATAACACTGAAATGCCCTTTTCTGGCTTTATCAAGTATAAAATAATATCATCTGCAAATAGAACCAGCTTTTATTGACTTCCATACCAATTATATCCCTGAATTTCTGGGTCCCTTGTTTTCATTGCCAGTGGTTCTAAATATATCACAAGTAACAAAAGGGAAAGAGGACAGCCCTGCCTGGTTCCTTAGCTCTAACAGAAATTATCTTAGAGGAATCCACCCACTTTAATGTTCGCCTCCAATCCCTAATATATCCTCCTAATTAACCTTATAACTTCATCATGAAATGCAAATGCATACATTGCCCTGCTTATAAACTCCAAGCGTACTCTGTAAAATGTTTTCTCTGTATCAAGACCCACCAATAACAGTGGTATTTTCTTACATTCTGCTTCCATTGGATCATCAATGTTCTGTTGATGTTGTCAAATGTTTGCCACCTTCTACAAAACCACATTGATCCATATCTATCAATTTTGGCATCACCTTTGTCACTCTTAGCCATTATAGACATAAACACTTTATAATCGTGATTAAGAATTAAAATGAGCCTGTATGAAGCTGGAACTGATGGGTCTTTACCCTCTTTAGGAATTATAGCCACCACCACCTTCCAGGATGTTGTTGCTCCTCTTCTTCTTAAAATACAGTTAAATAAAACTTTCTAGATCTTTATCAGTTTTTCTCTCCTAACTTCCAAACTTCCACAGGAATACCACCTGTTCCTGGGGACTTTCTTGTGGATTGGTTAAACATCACCATATTTGTCTTATCTCCTCCTCTCCTGTTAATAATTGAGCTTCATCTACCCCAACCTTGGCATATTTAATTCTTAAAATAAATATTTCCATTTGTACCTTTTCTTGATTTTCATGTTTCTGAAATAGTTATTGGATGTGTATCAAAACTTTCAATCAAATGCACATGTTCTTGTGAAATGTAAATTCTGCCTAGCCTAGCCCAGTTTTTGTATTTTGGGGAATAATATGTAAATTCACTCTGAACTCCTACTATTGAATTCACATCTTCCATGCCAAATATCTTCATAAATGTCTTCATAAATCTACCCTCCTTTGTTATATTTCCCCTTCTGGGCTCCTCGACACATCTTCAGTGCTGAAAATCAAATTCCAGCCCCCACCTATAAGTAATATTCCCTGCTGAAAGCTGATTATTTCTCCAAGATTTTTCTTAAACTCTGTTATAGCACTTTTAGGTGGAATATAAATATGTGCCCATGTAATCTTCCTCCCTTGCCAGTAGCTCCTTAGTACTACAAATCAACCATTATTATATTTTCTTATCCTCTTCTATCACTATTGGAGCTCCTCTTGCAATTAATATTAAGTACTCCTCTTTTCCTTTGTCCCAGGTATTATGCTGAATAACCATCCTGAAAAAACTTTTCTTTATCAAATTCACGTTCAGTTCTTTCCAAATGTGTCTCATCTACCATAGCTTTTTGCACTCTATATTTTAATGTAGTTCACTGCTGTTTCTTTTGTGTATATATCTGTCAGACCATTTATATTTAAAGATGATATAGAAAGAGTCATTATGTTAAAAAGTTATTCTTTCCACCTTTTAGTTGTAACAGTTTTTTGCAAAGTATCTAGTGCCAGCTTTTGTACTACATGCATACACTGTTTGGCAGGTTGATTTTTTATACAGTTGTTTCTTGTCATATCCATTTGAGCCTATGTCACATCTTACGACCTTTTTGTTTTATTGAATGCCCTTAAACAAATAAATACACCCATAAATACTATGAACTTAATACTAACACACAGAACTATGTATATCTTCAAATATTGAAGTTTTATCCCCCCCCCCCATAAGAACAATTGTCCCAACTGGCAGGCGTATTCACAAACTTGGGTTAACCTAAAAGGAAGGTTATCCATGCTAAGATGCATAGCACAGCCTGTGCTTCTAAGTGGTGTCTGGTTTTGTCTTATCTTTATTGCTCCCCCAGAATGGGAAAACAATTGAATGCTTTCAGAAAGCATTATCTCCTAACCATTGAAAGAAAGAAGTGCTCTGTTTTTATTGCTCTTTATCAGATTGTATCCATGGAGACATGAGAACCAGATACAGAGTTGCTTCTACAAGCATTTATTTATTTGCCAGAGGAAAGCTTTATTATATTCAATATTCTTTTTTATTTATTTACTTTCTCTTAAAACTTGTTACTAGATCAAGCCAAGGCATTAATCCAGTCACTCCCCTTTGCAAGAATGAGAAAAATGCTCTTTTGACCAGACTTTTCTTCATTTTTTGCATTGCAGTGCCTACATTTCTTAAAACACAAGGAGAAAGAGAGAAGAAGGGAAAAACATGGGCACCTCTTTATTTTGGTATCCTCATTACATTTGAGAATAACAGAAAATTTTACTTTATAGCATGCAATTTTGTGCACTATAAAAATACTACTGTTAAGCCCATAATTTTGTGTAATTTACATTTAACTCTCTCCCTCCTGTTCCCCTCTCTTATGTGTTCCTCCAAACATTAATGGCATGAAGTAGGGCATATGCTTTAGAGTCCCCTACAAGTGTAACAAAGTCAACAAAATCCACTGTTTTCAGGTTTTCTTGTTCTGTCATGTTTCACAAATATAATTAATGCTTTGTAATCCCACATGTATTTGTCATTTTCTGAGTTGCTGGTTTTATTCCTGTTTATCTACATTGCCCACAATTCAGTCTCTGTTTAACTTCCAATGTACTCTCGGCTCTTCTAGTCAACTTTTGTGAATTTTTCTGCTTCTCCAGTATTTTCCATTGAAACATTAGAAAATGTTTTACTGGCACAGTCTCTCTGTGATCTTTATTACCAAAAGCATAATCTCCTTCTGTTTTACAGCTCACTTTTTGTTGGACAAACTTTTGTATTTCTTCCATAGAATATTCTGCACCAAAAATGATTTTGTCCCTCCAGGAAAGGATATTCTGAAGATAGCTGGGTACAGCTGTTTGAATCTCATGCCTGCTTCTCAACATTTCTTGATTAGTGGAATAAATTTACTCCTCTTCTGCCTGGTGTACAGTGAGTAATCATCTTCCACAAACACTCTACTGTTGGCCACATTTAGTACTTTGTCCTTCTGCAACAGTTTTGTCAGGAAGTCCTTCTGCTGGTAGGATTGCATCTTTACTATTAAAGGTCTAGGTTGCTTTCTCATGGCCAGGTTTGGAGCATACACACAATGTGTCCTTTCAATTAACAATCCCTGCTGTGGAATACCACTGTTTTCCTAAAATTAATACAGTCTCTCTGTCAAGTTTTCTTTGCACACTCTGTCCCTAACTTTAATATTTTGTGAAACTGCCCTTCATGAGAAGTGTCATTCTTAACCAGTTTTTCTCCATTTCAACCTCTATTTTTTGCAGTTTTATCAGTTAATCTGAATGGCTAGTTAAAGTATCTTCTATCTTTCTGGCCATTTGTTATTTGAGTTGATATATTCCTTCAGTGTTTCATTTATTTTAATACCTCTGAGTGCATTTGATTTATTTTTCCTGTAAATTACTTGAAGCCATGTCCTCTACCAAAGCTGAAACTTGAACTGATTTTTTCTGAATAGCTGCAAAATTCTTCCCAGATTTTCCACTTCTCCCTTTCCAGTTTATTTTCTCTCAGGTTCTCCAAATTTATTTTTTGCTGGTATCCAAGCAATGTAACTATTAGCTAGTAACTGAAGTTTACCCAAGCTAACAGTTTAAGTGGTGCTTTTATCAAATTTTCTGTTTTCACACTGGGAGAGTTAAAATCAAGCCTTTGAACAATGTGCAGCCATCTTGGAAGTCTATAACTTGAAAATTGTTGAGACTGTAGAGGAGTAAAATTATTTCATGGCAATACAACAATCTCTATATACAAAAGTATCAAACACTATGCCTGGGGATTTAAAAAAATCCATGTAGGAATAGTGGAAGACGTACATGGAAGGTTCCATGGCCATGTATGTGGATCCCCCTCGGCAGCATACCTCACATATAAATGAAGGCATGTTACTGAGGGAGAGCCGTGTAACACAGTTATTGAATCAGTGTAGGGAGAGTGTTCCTGTGTCCGGAGATAAGTAACACACCCCCTACACTGTCAAAGTGCTGGATAGCAATGTACTTATACGTAATAAAAAAGTTAATTTGTTTTCTTTTTTTTTTTCAGCATGGCACTTAGCAATGGACACATGCCAGACATCTAAAAATAGAAACCAGATACATTTAATGATTTAGGAAAGTTCATGTTTAAGCATAACTGACTGGGTTTGCATTTCACATTTCAGTGCTTAGCGGTACTTAAACTTAGTGGAGAGATAAATGTAAAAGTATAACAGCATTTCAAATGGCCATGTAGCTGAATGGTTAGAGTGACAGCTGTAGGTATAGGGTTTGAATACACACACACTGGTTATTTTGTAATTACACAGTATGAGATAATGGTGACTCTAATACTATTAGGAATGTGGTTCAGAGTGAGTGGGACAACTTTGTTAAATTATCGAATTTGAATTTAAGGTTTGATATACCCCTGAAATTTGTTTATAGGAAGGGTAGAAGTGTTAAGGACCTGTTGGAGAACAAATACAGGGAACCTGTTGGCAAAAAAACTGGGACCTATAAATGTGGAGCACGTTAGCAGTGTCCGTACATGTCTAACACCTCAGAAATTTTTATAAACAGCAGGTAGAACTATTAAGTCTAAATCCTACAACAATTGTAATAGTAAGGGGCTTGTGTATATTGTTTTGTGTAAAACGTGATGCATTTTATGTGGGTAAAAAGGAGAGGTGCTTAAAGAAAAGGATATATGAGCACCTCTATGATGTTAAGAAAGGTAATAATAAGAATGCCTTATGTAAACATGTTCAGGTTTGTGTATCTACATCGTTTACATTTTTTGTGATTGATGAGGTTTCTATTGATAAAAGGGGTGAACCATGGAAGACCATGTTAGAATATCGTGAATTATACTGGCAGCTAGTTTTAGAATCCAGTAGATGGCCAGGTTTAAATGAGACTGTCTCCATCACCCCGGTTTTAAAATTGAGAGCTGCTAAGTTATAGTACTCACATTTCACCCATATTTTATTGTAACATTTTTGTATTTTTTTTATTTTTAAGTATTTAAATATTTATTGTGATGGTTTATACTTGGATAGGTTTTATTATATTAATTTTACTTATATATTTATGGTGACACCTACAAATGTTTCATTCAGCATTTTAAGCATAATTTATGGTATTTACTTATTTATTTATGTAATGTACCTTTAAATTCTCATCCTCAAACTTTTAATTAACTGTACTTAATTGTTTTTAGCATTTTATTGGTCCAGCTAGTTTGAATTGAGTAGTTATTGAACTAATTGAACAAAATGGCTGTATCTGATGAAGTGTGTAAACGAAAACCTACTGGTTGTGTGTCAGAGTTTATATTCTATTGTGACCTAATACTCAGCTGGATTTTATTGTGGCTTTGGATTAAATATTTTTCTATACTGTGGAAACGGCTGTCGAGTGCTCTTTCTGTTTATACAGTATGAGATATCTTTTAAATCCCAATTAAATTTTTTTGATTACACAGTTTATTAAATTTACTTTGCACATACACATGTATGAGAAGTACTATTAAACCTTGATTGAATTGTAATACACAGACAGGGTATGAAGCATTTATGTTGCAAATACACAATTATGAGAAGTATATGTAAACCCTTGAAGGAATTCTTATATATATAAATATATAATATATATATATATATATTATATATATATATATATATATATATATATATATATAGGGTTGGGAGGGTGGCCTAATGGTTAAGGTGTTTGCCTTGCAAGCACAAGGTGCAGGGTTTGAGTCTCACAAGGGATAATTGGCTAGGCTTAAAATGGCTTGCAAGGGCAGTTAGCTTAGTACTAATCTATGAATCTATGAATAATGTATGTATGCACAGACATGTTATTAAACATTGTAGTTTGCAATTACACAATTTTAAAATGTATTATGAAATTCTGATTTGCTGCACTTAGCTAAGCTCCATTAAGCACAGCTAAGCCTTGCCAAGCACTGCTTAAACAAGGACTGCTTTAGCTGTGCTTAGCTGGTTTGCGCATTGTTAAGTGGTTTGAAGCACCGCTAAGCAATGCCCATTTAAGCATTGGTCAGCTAAGCTGGTTTGCGCATTGTTAAGCATTGCTAAGCACTGTCAGTTTAAGCACATCTTGGCTGAGCTCAGCAGGTTTGCACAGTGCTAAGAAAAGTGCCACATTTTTAAAAATGGCCCAGTGGTGGTAAAGTGTGGGGAAATGGGCTTATTTAAGTGCAACAGGTGGGAATACAGCCATAACCTCTTGGAGTTTGATCTTGGGGCATTCTGGAGACCAGGATCATAGTTGATCATAGCTGGACTCCGTTTAAAATACCATGATGTCCAGCTGCTGCAGGGCCAGTACCAGGGGTCAGAATACAAATTGGAGGCCTGGGACTGACTGGGACTTGATCTCACCAGTGCAACTGGTATCCCCTAAATAGGTGAGCAGGTGCATCATCAATATGATGACCTGAAGCATCGTAAGGGGGGGCTCTTGGCCACCTGGGTCCAAGATGCTAGATATGGTAATGTCCCACCAGTTTGTAAGTATTATCATTGTTTTGTCAAATTATACTTTGAATGTGTGATAGACAGGTATGCATAATGGTGTCTTTCTCTCCCCACAGCTGTAGAGGAGAGAGCTCACAACTTGAAGGCCCATGCAAGGCACCTGGCCAGTTGCCCCGTGAGTGTGGTGAGTACAGATGTATCTTGAAATCTACAGTCATATAAAGAAGAAAGAGTAAATTAGCAACTACCAGTAGGTATATTCAGTTTTGATTGTACTGCAATTAATGTGGTCATAGACCTGGACTGATATAACTGAGTAATGCCAGGTGCAGTTCAATAAAGATAAAAGCATGAAACCTGATAATGTTAAGGAAATAAAGTTACTACTGCATTAAAAATGTTAAGGAAATAAAGTTTCTACTGCATTACTAATGTTAAGGAAATAAGGTTCTACTGCATTAATTGTGAAATTACAGTTGTATTGCAACACCTGCATTATATGAACTGTTCATCATAAAAGACTATAGACATATAACAATCACTGCATGAAGTCACCCCTAATAAAGCTGTATTGTGCAATATGTGTGTATTTTGGGCTGTTGGTAATGAAATCGAGTATCTGCTGTGATGTAAAAACAGGAATAACACCACTAAGTGACTGAAGGTTTGCTAATAAAGAGTGTTTTGCTAAACTGTAGATGTGGAACTGTACTACAAGATATAATGCATAATGATATTTGTTCTGCACTCAGATATGAACCAATAATAGGAATGACCAAGGTATATTGTGTATCTCAGGATTGTCTTGTGCTAACCATTGCATTTCAGATATAATCATTCCTGTTCTTAGGTACTCTGTTATAGGCAAGTATGAAACTGTAATAGCTGTAGACTGCTAATATACCATCTGCAACTGTATATGGGTCAGGTAGCCAACCCAGCACTCCGATATGGTCCATACACATCACACATATTCCCACCCACTAGGGGTTAATTGTCTACACCTGCATTCCATGTATTAATGTACAGTTCACCTACTATCTCTGTTATGCATGAATCTCATGCATGTGTGTTCATGTGTCTCTACAGTCTTGTATAACACTCTACCTCTATTACCAGGTCATATTTTGTTACCAGGTGAGCTATAGTCACAGGCACATATAAGTCAAACAATATTCACCAGTGGTTCAGTAGCTCAGTTTGATAAATGCCAGGTGTGCTGTACCATTTTGTCACACACAGACCGGGGTTCGAATTCAGGGACAACTACTACTAAATATTTATAGAAACAGTTAAGTATTGTTAACAGATGGTCTCCCCACAGGAATGAGAGATAAATAAATGGCTGTAGTAGCTGTTTGAATGGGTTGATACTTTCTGTGTTCAGATGTACCAGAGTGAAAAATAGCATTGCTCAGCAAAGTGATAAGACATAAGTAAATAAAGTTAACAAGTACAATAGTCATAAAAGTGACTAAAAGAAATAAAACTGTTTAATCTTGGTACATCTGTATGCCTGGTGTGTCTGTGAATGTCTGCTGATAGTCTAACCCCATGCCTGCCAAGGACAGCATGATAAGCAAACTCTCGGTACTGTGCACGATATATGTCTCTCAAGTGTCATACTGTCACGGACTGTGATCACCGTTGCAAAATCCCTTGGGCACAGATTTATCATTTACATGATTTATGTCAATAGCACAGTCCCACTGCATCAGTCCACAGTACACCTTGGTAGTCATACATGTCCCTCTGACATGTAATAGCCCCCTGTAGTTGTGTACCTGTAGATGTTACAGCTTGGCCCATACTGTCCTATGTGGATAGCTTGAGAGGTATGTAGGTGCTACAGAAGCTATAGGGCACTTGTATACATAAAGTAAGGGCAGACCTGTAGAGTATATGAGTACTGTTGCAAACAAATATAGCCTATACTGGTAGTAATGGAATGTATTCCCCCCCATCCATTATCTGCATCGTAATTTATTATTGTTATACATCGGGTATGGTTTACTTTTAACATATGTTGTTCTCAAAACATTATGTTGGGCCTTGTGTTTTATTATTATGTATTTCAATGGTTGCATACTAACATACCTTGTTGGATTACCTATGTTGTTGGCCTTATGCCATAACTGTTACTCACATGCTGTTACTATACTGACTGATGTTCTTCATGTTTCACTGTTCCAGTCATCACATTTGGGTTATCCTGCCGGCAGTAGCCCTCAGTTGGCCAGAATACCAGAGGCTTAGTATTTTTCTGTCGGTTGCTGTCACTCCAGGACTGACGACAGGTAGTCAGTGGTATAAAAACAGGCAGCCAATGCCATTACATCAGTCTTTCTTGCCGAGGAGCCCGAAGCAGAAGCAGTTCGCATGAGTGCAGGTAGGCCACTACCTGAGTTTTCGTTTCTGAATTGAAGTTGAAGTCTTCTAAAGCTAAGTACCCCATTGGGGATCCTTTTTTCTTGCTCTAACCAATGTCAGAAAAAGTTAACAATTGTCTAGCCTGTGGAAAGCAAATACCACACCACTGAGACTTCCATTCTTACTGTGTCACCTGTTTAGGCCCAGACCACGACATCCCTCGCTGTCGCTTTTGTGCTTTGTTCAACGTCAGAACTATATGTGGTCGGGCCCTTATTGTAGCTAGATATTTTCGCTGTCAGTCCTCGAATTTCGATATGGCTTTGGTAAGACATCTGACTACCGATCTTCCGAAAAAACATAAGGGTAAAGACAGAGACAGACCGCACAGGTCCAAATCTGCCAACGACGCTTCCGTTAAGCTAGTCATCAGTTCTCCAGTCCTCAGTGAGGCACTTTCACAGTCCCTAATGCCCGCTTCTGTGGATTCGTAGGCCGCTACCAAGACCCTTTCGGAGTCCAGTATGCAGCAAGACTCTTCTTCGACTAAGGATCCTGTGGATGTCTCTACTTTGGATGAGTCTGGAACCGCTGAGCAGGCACCGGCTTCCGAGGAAGTACTTTGCACTACCGATACTTGACACAGACCGACAACTTCTTTTGCGACTTCACTTCTTTTGAAAACAACCGAGTTTCTAAGGCCCAGGGTACAAATCACACCCAAAAAATGGGCAACCCAAACTCAGGCACCTACTTTCTTGCCTCAGTCTTAAATGCCTAAAATGGCAGAAGACCTTATAATGCTTATTAAGGGAAGCCAAGCTAACCCTTCCAAAAGAAAAAGAGACCTGTCCCCAGTAGTTTCATCTGAACAGGAGTCCGATGACTGATGCATCTGAATATGAAGATATGCAACCCCTCTCTGCCTATGAGGATTCTGATGCAGAGGAATCCATCCCTTCAGCCTCTCCACCCAAGGACTTTTCCTTTGCAGAAACCCTACATACTTTAAGGGAGCATTTCCAATGGGAATGTCAGGACTATCCTCAGTCTAAAAAGAGACTCAGGGAATTCTTAGATCTACCACAGCACAGACCTCTGGCCATTCCTCCTGTCCTGGATGTTTTTATGGAAGCCAGTCTGACTCCTGACACTCTCCCTTCTGCTCCCAGGAAACCTGACTGATATTATAGAGTCCCTGACCCTCACAAATTTCTTTTCAAAACTCCTACTGCTGACACTGAAGTAATCTCTCAAGTACCTAAAGTAATCAAAACAACCTCAGCTAAGAATCCCACCCCCTCAGATAAGGATTCCCGAGCATTAGACAAATGGGGTAAAAAAGTATATACCTCTGCTACTCTTGCTATTAGAGCATTAAATTGTCAGTTCCACATGCTGAAATATCAGCAACATACCATGGAACTCCTCAAACAAAAATATCTTCTTTTCCTGCTTGTGGAGAAAAAGAAGAGTTACAAGAGTTGATGCATTCTGCAAGTCAAGTAACTCAGTACACCTTACAATGTGGTTTTGACACCCTAGAAGCATCTTGCAGGGCAGCAGTCACCAGTTCTGTCATTAGAAGGCATGCTTGGCTTAAGGAACATACCTTGCCAAACCATGTCAAATCCAAATTATTGGACGCACCCTTGAACAAAGACAATTTATTTGGCACCAAGGCAGAAGAGGTCTTAAAAAGATGGAAGAAAAAGCTAAATCTATGCAGACAGTTAAAGACTACTTACAGGTTCATCTGTCAAGGTTCAGTAGGCATTGCCCCTCCAAGCAGTGGTCTTTTCCTGCCCCCTCTAGGCCAGCTCAGCCTAGACTCAGGGGAAGCAGGCCCCCAGACAACAGCTCCAGGGAATGCAGAGATCTAAGCAATGGAGTTCCTCCTCTTCAAAAACAGGGAGTGCAAAGCCACCCCCTTATGGTAAGAACTCACAATGACTTTATACTTCCACCCCCTCCCTCTGCCCACCTGCTTGTGCCCCTAGGAGGAAAACTCTCCTTCCACGCAGGCAACTGGGCCACCATTACCAACGACCACTGGGTCCTCAACATAGTGTCCCAGAGATACAAATTTTATTTCCACACTCTGCCAACCCCAAAAGGGTTCCCAGTTCCTCCAAATCAGTGGGCAGAGGCCAAAAAGCAAGTCCTTTCCCTGCTCTGGATGGGGGCCATAGAGCAAATTCCTGCAGAACAGATAGGCCAAGGTTTCTACCCCAGACTCTTCCTGGTACCCAGAAAAGAGGGCACATAGTGCCCCAGCCTCAATCTACCCATTCTAAACACCTTTCTGGTGATACCAAAATTCAAAATGCTCACCTTCCAGCAGTTTCACCTTATGCTTTCCAAGGATGCTTGGTTAGCCACCCTAGACCTAAAAGAGGCCTACCTACACATTCCTATCAGGGAATCATGCAGGAAATACCTATGTTTCAGGTCAGGATCTATGCACTTTCAGTTCTCTGTGCTTCCCTTTTGGCTTATCTACTCCTCCCAGAGTTTTCACAAAATGTCTGGCTCCCGCCATTGCTTTTTGCAGACAAAGAAATATTCACATTTACCCATATTTAGATGATTGCCTGATTGAGGCAGACAGTCAAGATAAGCTACTTGAGCACCTGACCTTTGTAAAAGACCTGCTGACCTCTCTGGGGTGCACTATCAATGAAAAGAAATCAAAACTAGTCCCCACACAAAAAATTGTATTCCTGGGAGCAAGCCTGGTTACAGCATCCCAGATGGCATTCCTTATCCCAGAAAAACAAGCCTACCTGACAGGCTACTTCTCTCAACTAACCACCAGAACCCAGTTATCCGCATGGAAAATCCTGCAAAGTCTAGGGTTCATGACCTCTTGCATTCTACTCATTCCATATGCCAGACTGCATATGAGGAAACTACAATGGTACCTAAAAAGCCTTTGGTGTCAGCACTCTCAAGACCTGGAAACTCTTATACCAATGACACCTTGTCTAAGGAAAGATTTTCTTTGGTGGGCAGCAGCATGCAACCACAACAAGGGACTTCCCGTCTCACAACCCCACATCGCCCAGACCCTCACCACAGATGCATCAGACTATGCCTGGGGAGCGCACCTGGATGGCAGGTGCATTCAGGGCCAATAGAGCTCAAATCAAATACATCTGCACATCAACCTAAAAGAGATGTTAACTGTTCAGCATGCACTGACAGCTTTCAGACCCCTACTCTCCCCAGGGCCTCTACTGATCAAAACAGACAACACCACAGTGATGTGGTATATCAACAAGCAGGCAGGGACTTACTCTTATCCTCTCTGCTGGCTCGCCATGACCCTTTGGCACACAGCTTCAGCCATGCAACTACACCTGTTAGCACAATTCCTGCCAGGCTCTCTAAACTCACTGGCAGACAACTTAAGCAGGAACCTGCTAGACCCACACGAGTGCCAGATAGACCTCAGAGTGGCAGCTTCACCCTTGTAACCCAGAAATGGGGAGTCCCGAAAGTAGACCTCTGATTCCCACTCCAGTCATCAGCTCAGCAAATTCTGCACCAGGGAACCACACAGCAAGGCCTGGAAAGTGGATGCTCTATCTTTCCAGTGGGTAAACCTCTCAGTCTATGCATTTCCCCCTCTACCACTCATTTCAAGAGTACTGCTCAAAATAAGGTTGGAAAAACCAGGGCAATCCTGATTACTCCAGACTGCCCATGCCAGCACTGGTAGCCACTGCTGTGCCACCTGTCACCCCTGCCACCATGGCACCTTCCTCAGACCCCAAAACTCTTGACCCAAAGCAATGGAGAATTCATGCATCCCCAATTGCAGACCCTCAACCTGTCAGCCTGACTTATTCCCTGACCTCTCCTCAAGCTGCCAGCCTAAGCAAACAAGTTCTAGATGTTATACATGAGGCCAGATGCCCCAGCACTAAAAAATCCTATGCTGACAAGTGGAAAAGGTTTTGTACCTGGATCCAGGCTAAGGGAGCTGGAATGGCACAGCCCTCCCTACCTCTCACCCTGGATTACCTGGCAGATGTACTACATAGGGGTTGATCCTTCTCTTCTATTAAAATTCATGCCTCAGCCATCTCTGCTCATTTCAGCACAGAGCCACCACTATTCTCACACCCTCTCATCAAACAGTTCCTAAGAGGGGCTAACAACTTAAGGCCACCCAGAAGAGCTCCTACCCCAGTCTGGGACATTAACTTTGTGTTAAAAAGCTCACCCTGCCCCCCTTTGAACCTGCAGCTTCAGCAGAGTTAAAATTTCTCTCTTGGAAGACAGCCTTGCTTCTGGCCATCACTTCAGCTAGAAGAGTATCAGAGCTACAAGCACTTATGGTTGTGGAGCCCTTCATTATTTTCCATGCTGACAGGGCCATCCTTCATGCCTAAAGTGGTGTCCAGTGTGGCTCTCAACCAATCCAATCATTTACCCACCCTTTTCCCTAATCCACAAACAAGGGGGAAAGGATTCTGCACTCTCTAGATGTGCACAGACAGCTCAGATTCTACCTGGACAGGGCTAAATCTTTTAGAAAAACTGATCAATTGCTAGTCAGCTTTGCTGCAGGAACAGAGAGCAAGGCCATATCCAAACAAACAATCTCCAAATGGATAGCACACTGCATCCATTTCTGTTACAAACAGCATGGGAAACCACCCCCAAAGGGGGTCAGGACACATTCCACCAGAGCAACCTCCACTTCTGCAGCTTTTCTCAGAGGGGTCCCCACCAGGGACATCCTGGAGGCTGCAGCATGGATATCTGTTCATACCTTCACCAAGCATGACCACCTGCCTATCTTTTCCAAATCCAGGGCAGGCATTGCTACCGCAGTCTTGCAGGGCATCCTAGCCAGCCCCCAGTCTTCTTGACTACCTCCACTCTTTTCATCAGCTATGGGAATCAACCCAAATGTGATGACTGCAACAGTGAAACATGAAGAACATAGTACAGTTGTGTACACTTACCATAAATTAAATGTTTGTGTGTATTCACTGCTGCAGTCCTGGTTTCCCTCCCTCCATCCATCCCCCTTCTCTCTCTCTCTCTCCTTACAAGGAAATTTTATTTTCTTTCTACTGGTGGTGTTCCTCCACCATAACCTAGCTCCCTATTGGGGGCTCCTGACAGTTAGGGCAAGAAAAACTGATGTAATGGCATCGGCTGCCTGTTTTTATACCACTGACGACTTGACGTCAGTCCTGGAGCGACAGCAACCAATGCAGAAATACTAAGCCTCTGGTATTCTGGCCAACTGAGGGCTACCCCTGGCAGGATAACCCAAATGTGAGGACTGCAACAGTGAATACTCTCAAACATCTACATTTATGGTAAGTGTACATAACTGTACTTTATCTCACTTACTGTTGTGTTCCATATGCTATGCAATATTATGCTACTGGGTTAATTGTAACATTCTGGCTTGCTGTTATAACTAACTAAATGTTTTGTTCATTACTAACCTATACACTTTGAAATACTTCAACACCATAGCTCGACTGGGTAGGCCAGTTCCTGGTTATCCGCTTACCCTACCCGAGCCAGCTGTGGCACCTCTGGGACCTAACCTGGTGCTGCCCCCTCTGCTGATCCTGCACCACCTACGGGTGGAACTGCCTCAGGGGATGGGGCCTGTCCTCCCCCTGGGAGAAGGCTTGGAGAGGGATTCGTCACCCAGCAACAGCTATCAGGGATGGTGAGCAGGATTGTACACAGTGGTTTTGAAGATCACCTGTGCTGGATTGAGGGCAGACTGGCCATCCTGGAGGGGCAAGGTGGCCCCTGTGCCCAGCCCCCAGGACAGCCAACTTTGGAGCAGTGAAGGAGCAGTGTTGCCTGCCCTTGGGTGGGGAGTTCAGTCTCACTGCTGACGTCTGGGGGCACATGGCCCAATTCCACAACACCCTCCCCATCCAAGGTGTTTATCCCCCTCATGTGTCATACACCATCCCTGTATGCTGTCTTGTTTGTCTTGTGTGTCTGCAAATGCAACCTCTCCTACCCAGCTTACCTCCCCACATGTACCTATATCCCTTCCTCAACATCCCCCTCTCTTCTTAAAAAAAGGGCATCTGTCCCACAAAAAAAAATCTCCCCATACATAACTCTCCATTTCGCACCTGCGACCACTAGACACACTTTAATCATTACATGAATCAATCAACACATTTATGTTGCCTTCAGAGGCTTCAAATTCCAAATTGTCTACAACCTGCACAGCTATTGCTGTAAAAGAAATGGAGAGCTATGGTCCTTTCCTACACCCATCCTGCACATCCCTACCTGCCTTTCACAGTGTTTCCCCCCAGCTTGCCCCATTTCTCCACTTTCATATTACCCCTTTTTTCTTTTCTTGTTTTGGAATTAGCGCGGGTTTAAGCAGAGCTAAGTGGTGTGCCACATCACAGCTCACCATGCAAACCTGCTTATAACTGCTTAAAATCCCTTTAATCACCTTCTGTGTTTCTGACACTGTTAGGCACATCTGCAAAATAATTACCCCTGCAAAGTCTCAAACCCAGGACCCTGTCAACTACAGTATAGTGCATTAGCCCACTAGGTCACTCAGCTCTGAAATAACACAGGTGATTCCATAACCATATCCTGATTGCCAATGACACACTGCTTGTACATACAATGGAAAAAAAATAATGATGGATTTATGTTGCAGTACTGGCAAGTCAGTACAGATTGAGGTAACAAAATCATGACAGACAGTAACACATGTGCTAATGCCAATCCTGTATAACAGATTGTATGCATGCACATAAATCTTGCAACTACACCTGCTGCAGTATTGACTCAATAGCACAGTCTGTTAAATTCCTAGTATGCTGTACATTTTTGCCACCCACAGTCCTGGGTTCGAATTCAGTGTGTAGCACTTCAATTACATGCTTGTGAATGCAACAAATAATGACTGAGCCCTGCAATTTTAACCAAAACAGATTGCTGCTACTGCATTCACTGCTACCCATCTTAGCACGTCAAAGTCCTGTAGGAAGGGACACACTGCACAAATATGTATAGGCTACCTGTATGTCACCTACCACTCTCCAATTGGTACTGTGACATATGTACCTTAAGCACATGCCTCACCTGGACTATACTATAACAACAGAGCAGACACTGCTCCCTCACTGACATATACAGCTTGCTGTCCTCCACTGTGTTCGCACTCCCCAGTATGACTCCTGGGCAAAACACAGCACCTGCAGCCTGCAACATATGAGGCAGTATGTTCAGCTACCGGCAACAGACCTACCATACCTCAGAACCAGCAAGAACAAGGGATCTACACAACACCCATACATAAAGGGTGGCAAAGATCAAAGGACAGCGACGTGTCACAGTCTTCCCCTACAAAAATACACAGCTGGTAGACCAGCAGCTACTGCAGCAGCATGCATATTCTGATGCATATAATGTATGACACTTACATCTGTCTTCCCCCTTACTGACCTCAACCCACATTGTTTAACACTAAACTGCCACATAATCAGAAAGTCTTTTCACAATGGCCAAACATAGCATGCAAAACTGTGGCCATACCACATAAATCCCAACAGTGGACAGTATTTTTACCTACCCTCTGTGATGCTGTAGTCTCCACTCCTCCATAATGTCCATCTCACAGACTAGGAAAGGGGCCGAGGCCTACATGAAGGCCTTAAATATAGTACTGTTGTGCCATGCCATTGGCTAATGAAAGTGTGACCCAGCTGTTCTGGGTGCAATTAGCAAGTCTGAGTCACAGATTGATGCACAGGCAATCACCTGTTCATGAGCATTACCTATGAAAGGCAAGCAGATGCTTATGTTAAACAGGTCTCTGACTTGCTTTACAAAGACAGACTGAGATATCACAAGTATTATTCTGCAGGATTTCTGCATAAAAAGGAGTACAGCACTCTACCAGGTATGTAATAGAAGTCCCTATATAATGATATGCAGATGGGAGGATGCAATTGTGGGGAAAAGGGATTACAACAGTAGGCCTTTAGTACATATCTTGGAATGACATGTTGCTGATAGTCAGCTGTCCAGCACCTACAGGCTTCCCTTTCAACTCTGCCTGCTTTGACGTAGATTACAGCTCTGGCTCTCTAAGTCCCTCCTACAATGGTCAGCTCCTGTACAAATGCTGCTGTATTGTGTGTTAGACAGTAGTGCCAGTAAGTCATGGTGGACACAGCTGGCATATCACATGATATACTGTCATTCAGCTCCTCTCAGTCTGCGAATTTCACACAGGAATAGTCCAAACAGTGTACTGTTGTCCCTGACTGTCCCTGATGTACACCAGCTAGGTCACTGTGTACTCGACATCCATATCTCATCACTTGAGAGTTATGGCTAGCATACCTGGTGAACCACTATAGCAGGACTTCAGGTAATAGCCAGTATCAATGGTGGGACACAGGCCTGACATCAGAGTATGCATATTGAGCATACAAAGTAAGGAAATTAATACAGTACCAGATATTACTGCACCACAACTGTTTTCTGAGGGTTCTGGCATGTGACAGCCAGATGTCCCACAGTCTTAGAACAGATTTAGGACAGCTACTTCACAGGCAGGGACTAAAGGTGGAGGTGTCTCTATTTACATCAAACATAAGTATACTTCAAGGCTGGTCAAACAGGACAATGTACATGAGCTGATCCATGTTCAAATCACCATAGGTAGAATCCAATACCAGTTCCTTGCAAGCTATACATCCCCCTCTATGACTCAGGAAACCCATACCATGTATTCAAACTTACTAGAAATACTATCTAACCCAATACCATATTCATGGGTGACTAATTACTCCACTATTTACTGGGAATCCTATATAATACCAAATATACAAGCACAAAGATTCCTGGATTTTGTGAGCACAAACTCCCTGGACCAGACAGTCAGTACACCATACTGGATCTGGTACTCACTAATATGGGAGACTGCTGCACACCCCTACTGTAATGCCTTCCCTGGTAAGGTCAGACCACAAAATGGTCTCCTTTGAAGTAAAAATAAAACCTGGACCCTCAGCTAAACCTGGAATATTCAGGAACTATTCTAAGGCTAACCTCCTGCTATTAAGTGAGAACCTGGCAACATTTCAAGCCTCCATAAACCCTGAGAACACTTATGCCTGTGCAGAACTGTTCACAGAAACCCTGTACAAGCATGTTAGTGGCTGCATAGAGGCAGATGTACCCACCAGAAAGAAGTACAGAACTAAGTCAAAAAACAAGCCACCCTGGTGGAATCACAAAATCAATTGGCTGTATAACAGGAGGAAGAAAACAATGGCAAAAATTAGGAGGTGCAGCACCCAGCAAGATAAAAGCACTCTCATCAAACTAAACAAACAACTCAGAGGACAAATAATGTCTACCAAAGCCAAATTTGAGGTAAGTTTGGCCTCCCAGGCCAAGGGAAATCACAATGTATTCTTTAGCTATGTCCACAACCTCAAAGGCAATACACAATTGTGTGCAGAGCTCATTGTAAATGGAGCCACCTATACTGAGCCAGAAGATATAGCAAACCACCTAGCTGATAAATTCAGCTTCAACGTTACCCCTCTCCCCCCTCAACCTTACCTCTGGAAATATCACCAAATATAACTCCCCCTACTATCACTAGGGCACAGGTCCTTAATGCTCTCTCTAAGACGAAAAACACTGCATCAATGGGCCCAGACAGTATCCCATGATGCCTTCTAAACAGCATGAAACATGGTCTATCAGGGGTTCTGGAATTACTATTTAACTGTAGCCTCCAAACAGGCTTCATGCCTCATAAATGGAGAAAGGCAACAATCATCCCTCTGCACAAAGTTGGGCCATCTACAGACCCATAAGTCTCACTAGTCTTATATGTAAAGCCATGGAAAGAATTATCATGGAGATGATCAATAGAGATATAGTAAACCTCCAGACACTGGACCCAACCCAGTTTGGTTTCATCAAGGGCAGATCATGCCTACTCAATCTGGTGGACTTCTTCGAGAAGGTCACCAAAGCAATAGATGAGGGCAAAGTCATTCACACTGCCTGCCTTGATCTGGCCAAGGCATTTGACACAATACTCCACTTGGGTATTATTGACAAACTCAAGAGGTTAGGTACAAACCCGTATGTCACCTGGTAGATAGCCAACTGGCTCACAGACAGGACCAAGGAAGTTATAATTGGGGTGTTCACCTCTACAAAGAGGGCAGTCACAAGTGGAGTCCCTCAGGGATCAGTCCTTGGACTGCTCCTTTTTGACATTTACTTCTCAGAAGTCAAGGCCAATGTCAGTGGTCTCTGAGTGACTACATTTGCAGATGATTGCAAATTAGGAGCTGTCATTGAATCTTACACTGACACAGATATTCTCCAGAAGGGGCTGACACAGACAAACAACTGGTGTCAGAGCCATGAACTAAATCTAAATGCCAAGAAATGCATAATAGTATCCTTTGGGAAGTCATCCATCCCTGGTAACTATCATATTTAAAACACACCCCTTAGAGTTGGCCCAGTAATCAGGGATTTAGGGACGCACATATTAATCTAGCCTTTGATCATCACATGTCTACAGTGGTGAGGAAATCATTTTATGTAGCGCAACTTATAAAAAAGTATGGCATCTAAGTCCAAGGAAGTCATTGTTCCACTGTATTTGGCATTCATCAGACCTATCACTGAGTACAATCCCCCTTTGGTATGTACTTAGCCAGGCATATCCAACAATTGGAATGTCCACAGAGGTTTAATTGGTTTAATACCAAGTCCAAGATACTTTCACCTCTTATTGGGGTATCAAATAGCTGTTCCAAGGTGTCTGCATTGACAAAATCAATGAATCTCTTGGCATTTGTGTTTTGGCTTGAGTAATTCTTCCAGTCTATGTTTGGGTAGTTAAAGTCACCCAGGATCAGGGTAAAGGGTTGAACCCTGATACAGTTGAATAGGTCCAAATAGGTGGAATGGGCATCTTGAGTCAGATTTGAGGGCCGGTACCTAACTATGATTTGAATAGGGGTTTTGTCAATGAATAACTGCACCTGGAGTTTCTCCTGTGTGCCATACTGTCTGACCAGCTTGGAGGTATGTATGTCTTTGATATATATTGAAACTCCATGTTCTTTGACTTTACTGCCCACAGTTTGGGGTCTGAATGTATGATAGGATGGGTAACCAGGTAAGGCTGGGGTGCTCTCCGCAGCTGCAAACCAGGTGTCTGTGACTGCACAGATGGCAGCATTTTCCAGGGTTAAGAATGCTTGCAATGAGTGCAATTTCATGTTTAGACTATTACTGTTTAGCAGCATGACCTTTAAGATGTGTTTTGTTGACATTTTTATGTTGGTAGTCAGTTTTCCTAAAAAAAGCACTATGGGGAGGCATGAACCTTTGCCAGAAGTTGAAGCCCAGGTGAGACAGATGTAGGCCATCTCTGGCAAAGCATCATGGTCTGTCAATCATATCTTCCCAGGCTGTCAGGTACTGGATATCTCTGGAATGGCACCAGAAACTAAGCCAATTGTTAAATAATTTCCTGTTTGTATTGAGGCATCATTCTGGGTGATGGCAGAATGCTGCTTAAGGCTAGGGACATACCTGCCTAGGAAACATAATCAGCAAGCTCAATCATGTTTCTCTTCATGTAGTCCAGGGAGGTACATGTCAAGTCATTCAAGCCAACATGGACTATGACAGAGTCATAATAGTACCTGTTGTTGAGAGACTTCAGTGCGTATGTGATATGGCAGATTCTGGCACATGACAGACAACTAACAGTGACCTTCTCCTTATCCAGCCTGGTAAGAGTCACATCTGTGTGCCTCATAATGGAGTCTCCTATGACTAATATGTTGGGTTTATAGTGAAGCCTTAGTGGCTGTGAGACACAGATGTGTGGACTACGCATGGTATGTGGTGTGGAGGGCTGTGGAGATTGCATGTGATTTTCCTCAGAAGTCTCCTTTGGGTATGTTTATGTTGAGGACCTCCGCATATGTGGGTGTGTGTTGTGTAGGTGTGGGTGGTGTTTGAGGTGTAGTGATTGTGTTGACAAACTTTTTGGTGCAAGATATACTGGCATGAGAGGGAAAGAGCATGGACTCTAGGTTCCTGATGTAACTGCATCTCTCACAAATTGTGTTCCTAGGTGGTAGTAGTAGATGGCTGTCCATGTATATGAGGCAGTTGCTACACTGTGTCAGGATGCCCATATCAACCAGACTGGCAGAAACTGTAGGACATTGTCAATCCATATTTGTCAGAATCTGAGGGAGAAAGGCCAGGGAGACTTAAGGAGTGGACCTAAAACCCAAGTGCTTAAACAAAAGTGAGAGGCTTACAATAACACAATTTTGAAAGGCTATAAACAGTAATACATGCAACAGAAAAGATGCAGCTGAACACTTTAAAAAACAAGAAGCAAGTAGCAGGAAAAAGCAAGATGAGCAGGTAAACACAAGATGTATCGTCACTATGTTGCTGATAGTCACATACATACTGTGTTGATAGATGGCGGGGTATCATGTGATACTTAGCGGAGAATAGTGCTGGCCAATTTGGATGTGCAGGGTGTGTACATAGTAGAGAGCAATGTATGGGGTCCTGTGATGTATTCCCTCTTCTTGTCTTTCAGATGGGGGCACCCACCTTTTTCTACTGCCAAAAACAACGTGATCCTGGATGGCCTCAGACTGCATCGCAACATCCTGCTTTCCAGGAGTCACCAGAATCGGGAACAACATGCTGCACTGTGGGCTGAACTTGTCACATCAGTAAACCAAGTAGGGCTACAAGAAAGAAGCTACGAGCAGGTCTGACACTGGGCGACCAATATGATATATGCTGCACAGCAAAGGTCCACTGCTGTGGCCAGTGACCATGCTGCCACCAGTGGAGGGCCTGCAGCAGAACAACCACTCTCAGCCACAAAGGAGTTCCTGGCAAACCTGGGATCAACCACCAGCTCCCAAGCATCCATCACCCCATATGTCATGGAGGTGGGTGGCACAGCTTCCACAGCAGAGGAGCATACAGGTAAACCTTCTGTGTTCATCAGTGTAATACTGTAGCAATCATTGTGGTAGCCTCTGCATACCAGTACATGGATGTCAGGTCAACCTGCATTTGGAGGGTTTTATCACATACTTGTGCACATATACTCAGAATTTCATCAATGTAGGCAGTATCAGAGTTCCTACTGTACATGTTGATATACGCACATATTATCCTGTAACAATGTCACATTTGTATTTGTTGACAATACCTCTCCCTCACTTTCCATAGGTGTATCTGGTGTGGCCGGAGTCCAACATCCTCTAGCTGGTGAGTGTGAAACTATTTAGGTATGGCTTACATATACCCTAGGAATGCTAAAAGCTGCCCATTTGCCATAGACACAGCTGTTATGCTTAGCCAAAGTACACTTGTATGTTCAGTTTTGGAAGGGTTCACTGCAGTGCATTGAATTAGCAATCACAGTAGTGTATTTGCAGGAGCTGTAACATATTTGCAATTATTTTTTGTGCAGTCTATGCAGTCTGCTATACAGGGGGTAATAGTATGGTGATGATGGATGCACTGTGTTTTAGGTGTAGGTCCATCACATACACTTCCATACCGCTTATCTCACAGGTGTATAGTACTGGCAACATTAACCAGATGTAGCTGCAGTGCATGTTATTAAGGGTCTGTCTTGTCTGTGTATGTTGTCTGCTTGTGTGTTGTGCATGGGATCAGAAATAGGATGTGGTATGTATAATGCAGTTGTGGCACCTAACGTGTGTGTGTGTGTGTGTGTGTGTGTGTGTGTGTGTGTGTGTGTGTGTGTGTGTGTGTGTGTGTGTGTGTGTGTGTGTGCGTGCGTGTGTGTGTGGATCAGCAGACATATTAGTACAGGTATTAAAGTAGGTATGTTGTCTTCCTCCTCACAGGTGACCATGGGGGTTGGAGTGTCCCCCCCTCACAAGCTGATGTCAGTGTCTCATTGGACTCTGATGATGGTGTCCATAGTGTGGCACAGGTGGGTTTGTTGGGGGCTGAATCTGTCCCATGGGTTGACATCCCACTTCCTCCCCAAATATCTTCACACACAGTCAGTATGCCTACACATACCCAGTCCCCTGTGGCCACAGATATTGGACAGTCAGAGTTTGACAACATCAAACAGGAGGGTGTGGTGAATATGGCATCAGTGACTGTAGACACAAGCCATAGCCAGACAGCCTGCGAGGTCCCACATAAGCAGATTGACAGAGGTGCTCGAAGGAGAACTGCTGCCCAACCACCACCTGTCACAGATGTCACATCATGAGTCACTCGATGCATGTTTCAATCTGTCATGGAGGCACAGGCACATTCCGAACGCAACACCAGACTGATGCTCAGGATCATGGATACATCACTGTCTGGCATCCATGACTCTATCCACAACATTGGTGATGCCATGCATCACTTCACTGATGCAGTGGACAGACGGTGGGGTGAGACATTGTCAATCCTTGACCGCACATTGTCTTTGTTAGAACATGTGGTGGGAGTAGGGTGTCAGACATGTGTCAGACACGTGGCCATAGGTCAGCAACAACATCTGCTGACAGTCCACATGGCTGTGCACACTCCTGCTCCTGTAGTTTCAGTACCTCCAGCACTACAGAAGGAAGAGTGCTCTGTACACTAAAATGTGCCAGGCCATGGGCACGTGGTCTTGGGACACAGGCCCAGCAGACACCAGTCACCGTCAGTGACTAGTACTGTATTTGACCCTGGGCATGGTGGTGGTGCCACTCCTGGCAGAGCCAGTTCCCATGTTCGTGGCCAGAAATGGTGAACTATTCAGTCTGCCATGTACGGTCCACTCACTACTGCCCAACATACCCACATGTAGGGCTAGAACACTGCTTGACTGTGTACACACACACATGGCACCTCTCCATGGCCCAGCTGACCACCACCCCTTCCTGACCCCCACACACATGATGTTGACAATACCTCTCCCTCACTTTCCATAGGTGTATCTGGTGTGGCCGGAGTCTAACATCCTCTTTGGCATAACCTAGTCCTCTGGCACCCCCACACCACACCCTGTGCATGTCATGACACCTGTGCCACATCCCTGCCATCCATAACATCATTGCAGGGACATGCAAATGCATGTCTGATGCACAGGATGACTATAGTACACTACATGACATTGTTTACTGTGGTTCTGTTATGCCATGACAGATGTTGTCTGCTGGCGTGTGTCATGAGTACACATTAACGTGTTTGTTCCTTTGTTGCATGATGTTTGATTGGTGGCGGTGTGTCAGACTGACAGGTGTCTCTCAGAACATTGCATGTTTCTGTTGCAGAGGGTCTGAGTGACTACACTGTGGAAACTTGGTGGCAATACAGTGGCTCAGGATGGCATGGTAGCAAAGCAGAAATATGACATCAGCAAGGTAAGGCTTTATATGTGCATTGTTACCTAGGTGCATCTGTGTAGAGCGGTGTGTCGGGGCAGTGGGGCAGATAGCATACTCCTGCATGCATACCCTGTGCCAAGGCATGCCACCCTTGACATGTGTCACCTTACTATTGTGTACCTACAAAGGTAGGTGGTGGCAGATAGCATTTATGCCTAGGTAGATGTGGGCTATTTAGAGGCAGCATGTACTCAAAATGTTTAACCATTGCACACATATAGGCAAGACTGGCACACTGCTTCAAGGGGGAATATTTACACACACACACACACACACACACACACACACACACACACACTCACAGAGTTGCCCTTACTGATAGTAGAACCCCTACCTATCTATTTGTATACACTATAGCACTATGTACTTATAACATGCACCACTCAACTTATCTGTTTTGAGAGTGTTAGCCAGTGCTGTTAAGGTGAATTACATCAGCAGGCGTTGTAAATGAGGCCAACTGGCAAGTCAACAGATAGGCATCTAGATGGGCAAGAGAGGAACACTGGTGCAGGGGATATATTTACACACACACACACACACACACACACACACACACACACACACACACAGCTTCCCTTACTGAGAGTAGAACCCCTACCTATCTAGTTGTGCACACTATAACACTACGTACTTATCGCATGCGCCACACAGCTTATCTATTTCAAGAGTGTCAGTCAGTGCTGTTAAGGTGAATTACATCAGCAGGCCTTGTAAAGATGGCCAATGGGGTGGTCGACAGGTAGGAACAGAGCCTTAAAATGTATAACTATTACACAGAGATAGGTGAGACAGACACACTGCTGCAAGGGTGTATATTTACACACACACACACACACACACACACACACACACACACACACACACACACACACACAGTTGTCTGTTGTGAGATTAGAACCCCTACATATCTAGTAGTACATGCTAGAGCACAATGGACATATCGTATACGCCACAGAGTGTATCTGTTTTAAGATTATCAGCTCAGCCAGTGCTGTTAAGGTGGATGACATCAGAAGGCCCTGTAAAGGAGGACAATGGGGAGGCTGGCAGGTAGGCATAGGGCCTTAAAATATATGACCACTGCACAGAGATAGGTTAGACAGGCACACTGCTGCAAGTAGATATATTTACACACACACACACACACACACACACACACACACACACACACACACACACACACACACACACACACACAGTTGTCTGTTGAGAGATAGAACCTCTACCTATCTAGTAGTATACATGAGAGCACTATGTACTTATCACATGTGCCACAGAATTTATCTGTTATTAGAATGTCAGCCAGTGTGTTAGGGTGGGTGACATCAGCAGGTGTTGACAGGGAGGACAATGTGCAGGAGTAAACTACTCACAGGGCCATAAAATGATTCCCATGGGGTAAGACAAATGCCAGATGGCCATGTTTGTACCACTGTTAGGGTAATATCTACACACACACACACACACACACACACACACACACACACACACACACACACACAGTGGCTGAAGTGAAATTAGAACCCCTACCTACTACTACACACTATAGCTCGCAGTATGTATTGCATGCACCACTGGTTAAATCTGTTGTACACATGGCTGCAGCCACAGTACTTGTGGACTATGCAAAGTGGCCTTGTATTACACAGCATGTGTGGCCTGCAGAGTGAACCTGCTTTATGCTGTTAGTGTGTCTAGTGTCCTAACAGTGGGTACATGTTAATACCACTGCTATATGTGTACAGGTACCAGTTCCACTATGTCTGCCTGGTTGCAGTTTGCTAAGTGGACAATTGGCCATTGACAATATGGCCTGTCCAACTCCTGCATTGATGCCATTCTCATTACACCACCTGCTTACCGTTGTCTCTCTACAGGGTGACATTCCACAGACAGAGAGTTCTGTGTTGGGCGGCTCTGTCATTATGCGGCCTTGGTCTGTTGCCATCAAACAACTGCTATGTGTGTAGGTGCAGATAATCCCAGCATCTTGCATGTCTGTGTGGAAATTCATACATCCCCATACACATATACACATGTATATATATATATATATATATATATATATATATATATATATATATATATATATATATATATATACACACACACACACACACACACACACAAGCACAACCTTCCAATGCACGCATCCTCACTTGGTGGTCGGACCAAACCAAAAATACATCAACCACAGTCCAGCACACTAAACAGCAAGTAAATTTGACATGTCCTCAGATTAATGCTTCAACAAGGGCAAATAACAATCAAGACATAACATATGCTAAATAGCATTTACTTTTTTTTATCACACTCCTCATAATCCATAAGGAAGTGACAATCAAGCAGAACACAGACCGTTTTTCCCCCTGGCATCATCAGTGTATCAGTGTCTTGCTCATGATTTGCCCTTGTTAAAGCATTTATTTGAGGGCATGTTGGATTTACTTGCTATTTAGTGTGTGGACTGTGGTTGATATATATATATATATATATATATATATCAGGGATGTAACTGTAGCTATACATATGCGTTATGTGACTGTGTTATATAGATATATGTGGAGATTCTAAATCACTCTACACCTTTATGTAGCTCTCTCTCTCTCTCTATATATATATATATATATATATATAAAATATATCAGGGATGTAACTGTAGCTATATGTGTGTGTTATGTGACTGTGTTATATAGATATATGTGGAGAATCTAAATCATTCTACACCTTTATGTAGCTCTCTCTTTTTCTCTTTATATATATATATATATATATATATATATATATATATATATATATATATATATCTGTGCCATATACTGATAGATTGGGTAATCATGTGTGAGGGAGATAGGGAGAGACAGATACATAAACACAGCTGCCTGTATGCACACACATATTTTTATACATCAGTTCCTCATGCAAATGAGGCATCAGACATGGACTCAAGTTAGTTAAGTGTACAGGCATGCCCAGTGTGACTATCAGTACTTACAAGGTGACTCAAGGCCAGACCTACCTGTACTCCAGTCCGGGATTTGTGTGCTGCAGCCAATTGGCTGCTGCACCTGATTCAACAGTCACCTCCTTGATATTTTGTCCAAGGTATTCCCTGGCTGTGTGCTGAATGTAATATATGTCCTATACCTATCAAGTATGATGATTGTAATAAATTGCATGGAGTTCTGCATATGTATGTTACATTGTACAGGGCATTGTGGATTTCTGGTATATTTTTGGCAAACCTTTATAGGTTGACATTAGGACATGCTGACAGACATTTGAGTTACTGACTCCATACACATCAGTAAACCCATGCTAATGCAAAACCTGTTATTCTCTGCACTTTATACATTCGTCTGGCCAGTAGTTAATCCTTCCTCTTGTATTTGGACCTTTGTCCCACCGCTGTTCATGGCTTTGTGCAGATTTCCTGCTGTAAGGGGTTGTGGGCATGATGTGAATGGGGTACATGCTGTAACAGCAGACACAGGGTGACAGTCTACATACCTCTTACTGTACATGTTTCTGCAGGATGTCCAGCATTCCACTACATATGTCTGCTCTGTTCCTCATACAGTTGTGGTTTCCTGGCAATATACTAATACATGGAGCCACAGAAAGGTACTGGCATAGTTAAGTGATGGCCTTTACATCCTGCTGCTAATCTAACCTGTTGCAACCTGCTGATATACTAGCCACTTACTAGGCTACTCAGAGCATGTATAATGTCTGTTTGTTTGGTCCTCTGCCACCCATTGTCTCTGCATTTGTCCAGCTTTCTGGCATGAACAAATTGAGGCATATTGACAGACTATAGGACTCCTCTTATATGAATACCTCACATGCAAAAGTTGTAGGTGCAGCCAACTTTAAACTATCAACACCATTAACCATTCTAATGTACTTAGCCCAGTGAGCCACCAGAAGGTGAGGTTTAATTCCACACACTATCAGTAGCAGGTAGACAGACATACACCATGTGAGCCCTGCTGTGACCCCTGCATTTTGTGTAATATAGGACATTTGGGCAGGTTCTTTATGACAGCCCTGGGATTATGTGAGTCTGCAGATATATCCTTGCAAATATACTGTTACTACAGTTGTATGGGAACACTGGTGTGTTGGGGGTAGTGGACTCTGGCATTGACAGTGTTGTGTATGTCCTATCACCCTGCTATTTGGTATTCCCCTTGCATACTGTAGTGGGCTTTCCAGCCCTGTGACCTCATACATGTTATGGGGCACCAAGTATTAGACACAGTGCCTGTTGTCCCAAGTAGCTGTTAGTTTTCTGTAAGTAGCCAGCAACCCACTTTATTCCCTTACATACATTGAGCAGGTCTATACATATGCTACCATAGTCTAGTACCCCATACATTTGTAGTAAAGGAGAGTGACTTACCTTGTGCATGCAGGAGTTGAGAGACCTGTGCTTCAAGGCTGACTCTGTCTGATGCACACAGTACACAGACAATACATGGTAAGGTAGAGGTTGTGTGGTATGGCTGACATCCATTTTATTATGTATGCAAGTTGGAGTAAGGTGTCAGTCCCTGGGACCCTAGGTTGTTCATGCATGTGCTATGTGTTGCCTCTTTGCCAAGGCCAGGGCATATTGGGCATGCCTACATCTGCCTACAGGGACAGACTCGGGGGGGGGTTCTTCCTCCAAGTCTCTCTGTGCCTGTGGCTGTGGGGCTCTAGGCTCTGGTGGGGAGCTGTGTGTCCCTTCCCTGTGAAGCTGTTTCTGCAGGATAATAATGTGTAACATGGCACATAGTTTGAACGTCTGTCCACATGTGAACATCTGTGCACATGTTGCTGGAGAGTACTGCAGGGCTTCACCTGATATATCAAGGCACCAGAACTGTGACTTGAGCAGCCCAAACACATGCTCTATGATGTTCCTAGTTTGTGGGTGTGCCTCATTATGGAATTCTTCGGTAGGTGTGTGAGCATTTCTGATGGATGTCATCATCCACGGTTCCAGTGCCTAGCCAGCATCCCCCAGTAGATGGCCATACAGGATGTCGCCCCTGGCAAACGTCTGGTACAGCTATGATGCATGCCAGATATGAGAGTCATGATAACTGCCAGGGCTGCCGGAACACACACTCATGATAATGCCCTGGGCATTGCACACAACCTGGCAGTTGATGGAGTGATACCCCCTGTGGTTGATGTAGCACCTCCTCACCGGGTGGTGCTTTGATTTGTACATGAGTACAGTCTATGGCACCCAGCACCTCAGGGTAGTGTGCTACATGGTGGAAGAGATGCACACTGTCCTCAGGCATGTGGGATAAATAAATGTGCTCACTGGCATGTGTTTGCATAGCATCCAGGAACTGGTGGAGTTCCCTGGATGCAGATGCCTGTGAGACCCCCATTATGTCCCCAGTTGGTCTTTAAAAGTACCTGTAGCTAATATTCTAAGGGCTACACATACCTTTGTTTCCACTGGGATGAGTTCCCGTCTGTTGGCTCTGGGTCTGAGTTGAGGGTGGCAAAGCTCAGTGAGTTCTTGTAGTATGTCCCTGTCTACCTTGTAGCACTCTACAATCTCCAGCTCATGTAGCCTTTGGAAGGTTACCTGGGCCTGAACACTCTTCTCCTTCTCAGTCTAGGCCTATTTTTAGCAGCAACATCAGCACTGCCCTCAGCATCTAACGCATGCAGATGTAGTAGAGCAGCAGCAGCCCCTCGCATTCTGTCAGTTAAAATTCCCAAGTGTGTACTCCAATGGTGCAGAGTATGTCGGAAAAATCAGATTGTAGAGTGTATGCATACTTTATAGTGGTGTGCTACAGTTGCAGCCTCTATGATTGGCTAACTATGATGCATTCCACCTGTCAGGTATATCAGTGAGGGGTTTGAATGGCCCAGTGTATGTGGAACAGGGCTTAACAGTACTTTATACATGATTGGCTTTCCCAGACTATTATCTTTTTTTTTAAACCCTTCCCTTCTAAGCACTGCAGCACTCAAACCCGTGCTGCTAGTATAAACACTGCTCAGCAGTCTGGACACACCCTCATGCATAGGCATGCTCAGCATAGCTTAAACCAGCTAAAACACTCACCTCACAGCTAAACAAAGCTTAGCAGCACAGGACACACCCTCCTGCTTAGCTGAGTTGCGTGGTGCACAAACAGGCACCCCTCAGCTCCAATTCGCTTAAACATAATGTGACATATACCCCTTTTTGATGTCAGCTACCTCTTCTGTGGACACCAACATGGTTTAGGGGCTACACCCATTTTATCTGCGGACACAATAGCCCATTATTGCTATACAGTAACCCCAGCTCATTTGCATACTGATCTGTGCAGACAACCTGGATATTTCACTATTCCATGGCCTGGCTCCTTAGCAACCACTGAAATCTACCATTGTACATACTGCTTGCAGGGGCCTATAATGCATTATTCTCATATATGTCTTCTTTTTGGATTTTTACAATTTGTATTTATTTATTTTTTGCATAACGGCATGTTCGTGTGCCACTGCATGGTGCACGAGCATGATATGGCTATTTTAAAAAAAAATATTTATTATTTTGCATTTGTTTTTGCACATACGTTTCCATTTTTGCATGCTTGTGCACACTCCTGTGCTCTTTTTACTGGACATGGCTGCCAGTTGCCATGTTGGGGCCATGCCACTCTGCCTACATGGAAAAATCACTCCATGTAGGCTTTATTGAATTCCCCCCATGATCTTGTTTCACTATTAGTCTGTAGGAAAATGGCATGTAAAAGAAACTTAATATTCTTTTAGAATGCACACACACACTTTTCTTAAAAACATCTTTATTGAATTATTATTTGTAACATAGGCAAACTTACATTTATATGAAAGTAATGAAACCATATCAGCAAGTTCACATTTACAAATATTATACATCACATATATTGTTCTATATAATATATCAATTTACTAAAAACAAGAAAACAGATAAGGGTCTTCTCCAAAAATGTTTATAAATACACAAATATAAATCCACAGATAAGTTAGTGATTTCGTACACAACCAATGTGTGAACTTCATCAAACCGTCTGATGAAGTTCACACACTGGTTCTGTACGAAAGCGCTAACTTTTTATCTGTGGAGTTATATTTGTGTATTTATAAACATTTTTGGAGAAGACCCTTGTCTGTTTTCTTGTCTTTATTCAGTTGGTTTTGTATTTAGCAGTTTATATATCAATTTACACCTTTTCTTAAAATTCATTCCTCCTGTAAAACATTTTTCTTCTCGTATTGTTCCCAAAATTTACACTTTTTTCTATCATTTACTCCCACCCTTTTCTAAAGATTCATATTCCTGTTTTTTTTCCCCCTGTTACAATATTCACTGCTTCAGATATGATTGATTTAGACATTGATTTCTATTTTCTATTAATTGCTTTGTTTTGGCAGCCACCAAAATTAAATTTAACAAGGCGATACTACATCTAGGCAATATAGATCCTGTATTCCAACTAAAGAAAAAAATAATTTCCTTAGTACTCTGTAGGGAATTTTTAAAGTTTGCCAACTCATTACACTCAAAGAACATATGCTCCCTAGTACCAGTTTCTTCCCCATCCTCCATTTGCCATCTACCTGAGGAAAAATTATTTGGAGTCTGCTTAGGATATAAAAGTACATAAGTAAATACGTCCAGTCAAAAACTTAAATCTTCCAGATTTTGTTGCATATTTATGAGCCATACATATGTCCTCCTGCAGTTTCTTTGTGAATTGCTTATCTAATCTCTCCTCCCAATCTTTTCTGTGCTCCTCTGGTGATTCCTATTGTTTTTAATGCAATATGTTATATGCCCTACTAATTATCCCTTTTTTTAGAAACAGTTTCTGTTTTAGATTCAGCTAAAAATTTAACCAGTACAGGTCTTTCATTTTGGATTCCCCTATCCCTTTCTCTTTGTCTGTACTCTGATATCATTCCCTGATAGGGGAGGCAGTTTGTAGCCTGCAGTCGAAAAGTCCTCCTGGTCTCTTCTCATTTTATTACCTTTCCTTTTCTAATTATTTGTTCCCAATATATTATTTCCTTTACCAGCTTCCTCCAGTAAATTCCAGCCCTCTCTTTCCTATTCTCTATACTCCTAATTGCAGTCATCTATATCAAGAGAATCTCCTTTTTGCATTTTGGTGTTGGCTTTGTCCTTAGTATACTTTTTGCTACTTTATAAATACAATAGTCTGCATGATTGTTATTATTCTCCTTAAGGATCTGCATTAAAAATCTCACTCTTTACTTACTTCATGAATTACCACCTGCCTCATCACCATCCCTTTCCACTTTGAATTGTAGCTTTTTGATTGTGTTATGTATAAGAGCTTTAATGGTGTAGCTTTAAAATATCCCTTCAAATCAGGTAACCCTATAGGTTCATAGGTTCATACTAGGCTATCTACCCTAGGGCATTTATAAGCCTAGCCAGAGTGTGTTTGGCTTTCGCCACCCATTTTAAATTAATTTTGCTATGCCTTTTTTTGAGGTTAGTATACTGTGCCTCTGTCTAACAGTGACACAGAAGTGATAGCCGGGGTAAACCTACGATCTCCCATCCACTCATCAAGATTCCTCTTGAAGAGAGTCAATGTGGGACTCTGCCTAACCTGGACTGGGATTTTATTCCAGAGTGAAGGGAGCCTCTGGGTTATGAATCTGTCCGTCCAGCATGTCCTATTTATTTCAGTGCTGAGGTTCAAGTCTCTCGAGCGTAGCTCGATGGGATTTGGATTTTCTGAGGTTCAGCATGTCCATTAATTCCGGGTTGGACATGGCTTTATACGTCAGGCACAGATTGCCTCTCAGCAGGCGGTATGCCACTGAGTAGAGCTGGAGTTTCTTTAACCGGGCAGCATATGGCATCTGTTTGAGCCCTTTGATCCTCTTGGTGAGGTACTTTTGGGGTCTTTCCAGATGCTGCAGGTGTCTGGTAAGGTACATCCCAAAAGGGGCATTGTACTCAATTATGGGCCTGATGAGGGATGAGTAAAGAGCGATGACCTCCCTGATCTAGATGTGAAACCCTTCATGATTAGGTGGGCTATATAAAATGTTTTTCTAACCACTTTGGCCACGTGGTTGTCAAATGAGAGATTGCTATCAACTTGGGTCCCCAGGTCCCTAATGACTTCTTCTGTACTTAATGGATTACCACCTATGTGGTAATTTGTGCACTTTGTTTTTGCCAAAGGGATGACTATACACTTTTGGCGTTAGCTTGAGGCCATGGCTCTCGCACCAGTTGTCTGTTTCTATGAGGCCCTTTGGAGGATGCTTGTGTCGGCTGGAGAGTTGATTATGGTGCCCAGTTTGCAATCATCTGCGAACTTGGTCAGCCACAGTCCTTCCGTGTTGGCCTGTACCGCCGAGAAATATATACCGAACAAGAGAGGTCCCAGGACTGAACCTTGTGGGACGCCACTTGTAACTGGTTTGGAGTCTGACATGGCTCCAGCAATTCTAACCATGTGGGTTCTGTCCTTGAGCCAGTTTGCAACCCATCTAGTGACATAGGGGTTTATATTTAAGCTGGTGAGCTTATCTATAATGCCCGAGTGGGGTATTGTATCGAAGGCTTTTGCGAGGTCCAGGTAGGCTGTGTGGACCACCTTCCCCTCGTCAATGGCCTTGGTGACTGTTTCAAAGAAATCCTCCTAAACCTCCCTGTTCTGTTGTAAGGATCAGTTTATCCCACTTGACTCTTGCTCTCTTTCCCTCCCAGATAAAATCCTTCAACTCTTTATTAATTTCTATCTACAACTTTTTCACTGGTTGATAAAAATATGCCTGACCTAATTATGAAACTAAAGGGACTAAAAATGTTTTACTGCATGTATCTTGCTATCCATATCCATAGGTAAGAGCTTCCAGTTTCTCAGTTTTTGCATTATCTTTTGTTTAGTCTCTTCCCACATATCCTTAGCTGCCACAACAGAATCCTTTTTAACTTATACTCCTAAATACTTCATTTTATCTTGTCCCCATAAATATGGATATTGCTGAACCAGTTCATGTGTGAGTACATAGTTTACAGATATAGGATTTGTTTTATCTTCATTAATTTTATATCCCCCAAAAAACCTGGAACTGTTTCAGAATGTTAGCAACACTGAGATGTCCTCTTCTGGTTCTGTCAGGTAGAAAATAATATCATCTGCAAATAAAGCTAACTTTTCTTGAATACCATGCCAATTATAGCCTTGAATTTTTGCCAGTGGTTGTAAATATAATGCATATAACAAAGGGAAATAGGACACCCCATCTGGTTCCTCTGTTCAGATAAAACTTAGAGAGGACTCCCCACTTTGAGTTTTGCCTCCAGTCTCATATATCTTCCTAATTAACCTTATTATTGTATCAGGAAATGCAAATACTTCCATTGCTGTACTCATAAAATCCCAGCTTACTCCGTCAATTGCTTTCTCTACATCAAGACCCACCAGCAACAGTGTTTTTTTTCCTACTTTCTGCTTCCCTCTGGATCATCATTGTTCTATTAATGTTGTCAGATGTTTAGCTGCCCTTTACAAAATGACAGTGATACACATCTATCAATTTTAGCAACACCCTTGTCATTCTTTTAGCTGTTACAGACACAAACACTTTATAAGCATGGTTTAAAATTGAAATGGGCCAATATGAACCTGGATCATGGTGGGTCTTTACCATTTTTTAGGTATTACAGCAACCTCAGCTTTTTTACAGGATGTTGGTGCTTTTACTCCTTTTGAAATACTGTTAAAACAAAACCTTCCAGATCGCTAGCACTTTATTCCCTCTTAGATTTCAAATTTCCACTAGAATGCCATTTATTCCTAGAGACTTTCCTGCAGATTTGTTATACATCTCCATTTTTATGTCATCTCTTCCTATCTTACGTGTTGTTGAGCCTCATCTACCTCTAAAACTGGTATATTTAAGCCTTCCATAAATATTTCCATTTGTGCTTTTTCTTGATTTCCCCATTTCCAAATGTTCATAAACTTTCTGAAATATTTCCAATACCTCTATGGGATCTCTGATTATTTTTCTTGTTATAGGCGCCCTACGTTTGGCAACAAACCTTTCTCCTTTCTGTTGCCTAAGTCATTATACCAAAATAATTTGTGCTTTGGAGTTATCAAAACAGTTGCTTAACAGCAATCTTTCTAAACTCATGCATATTATCTGGGTACTGCTTTAGTTTCTCTTTAGCACTCTTCTTGCTGTGTTTGTTTCCCTTATTCTCTAGTACTTTAAACACTCTCAGCCCCTCTAAATAATTCTTATTATTTCTTAGCCATATCCTGTTTTATTGTATTTCTACCCTATTTTTAAACTTCACTTTCATTTCATCCACTCATTAATTATAACTTCTGGAGTACTTTCTATCTTCCTCAATAACTCCTAAATAATTTTTATCTTAGTAATTATTGGTGCATTATATAAAATAGTAATTGAATATGTGTCAAAATTCTCAATTAAATGCACATACTCCTGTGAAATATAATTTCTTTCTAGTCTAGCCCAGTTATTGTACCTTAAGAAATAATGTACAAATTCTCTCTCAGTTCCTCCTACTGAATTCACATCTTTCATGCCAAATATTTTATGTTTTTTTCAGAAATCTACCCTCTTATGTTAAACTTTCTCTTCTATGCACCCCAGATACATCCTCAATGCTGCAAATCAAATTCCAGTCCCCAGCTATAAGTAATATTCCCTGCTGAAAGCTATTTCTGCAAATTTGTTAAAGCTACATAATAGCTCTCTTAGGTGAACTATAAATACATGCCAGTGTAATCCTCATTCCCTGCCAGTAGCAGCTTGCTACCACAAATCTGAAATTATTTTTTCCTGTTCTGTCATTATTGCATCCTCTAGCAATTAATATAAGTACTCACTCCTCTTTTCCTTTGTCTGTGATTTTTGCTGAATATCCACCCTGAAATCCTTTATCAAATTAACATGGTCAGTTATTTCCAAATGTGTCTCCTGTAGCATTGTTGCACTCTGCATTTCTTAATATAATTAAATATTCTTTCCTTTTGTCTGTACCTATGAGACCATTCACATTCCAAGATAATATGGAAAATGTTGCCATTATGATAAGAAGTCATTATTCCCACCTATTACACATGACAGCTTTTTGAAATGTCTTATTTCCAGCTTTTGTGATACATGTACCCAGTGTTTTGCAGGTTAATCCTTTATACATTGTTTTTATTATTAATATTGGAACCTACTTTAAATTTTACAAGACTTCTTATTTTAATGAAAACCCACAAAAAACACCCACCCAGACACCACCAAAACATCCTAATACAAACAAACAAAACTTCAAATAATGAAGTTTAACCTTCATAATGGGAACTATTTTCCCAAATACAGAGTCCTTAATTAACATAAAATTGAGGTTATACATGCTGAAACACATGCTACTGTTTGTGTTCTTACTTACACTAATTGGTGTCTGTTTGCTTTTTATCTTTATTCCCCTCCCAGATGTGAAAAACAACTGGCACGCTTTCAGAAAACATTAACTTTTAGCCTTGAAGAAACTGGTATTCTCATTTTCTATTGCCCTATTATCATCTTGTCTCCATGGAAATGTAAGAGAAAAATTTAGTGCTCAGCTGCATGCCTCTAAAGATAACCTGAAACATTTGTCGCTAAATGATAACATTTCATAAAATTCAGTGTTCTCTTATTTACTTGTTTCCACTAAAAAAACATATCAGCTCTATATATATTATGATCTGTGTACTTTTGCACACCATCCTCCACCAACAACCCAAGATTACAGCCTATTCAGTTAAACATGCTTTTGTCTAGCCTTTTTTTTCTCTTTTTGCATTACAACATCTACATTTCTTAATACTAAAAAAGATGAAAGAAAGATGAAAAATTACTTTAGTATTTTTATCACATAGAAGAACAACTAAAATGTTTTACTATAAAACATGCAATTTAAATTCTGAAAAGTTTCATAGAAATATTATTAAGAACATAAATTGTTTTACTTACAGTTACCTTTTCCCTTCCTCTTCCCCTCCCCTCAGTGTCCTTCCAAACATTAATGACATGAAATGAGGCAAATGCCTTTCAGTTTACCACAAGTTTAGCAAAGTCAACAAATGTCCACTTTTTCTTATACAGCCATATTTCACAAATCTGAGTGATGCATTACAGTCTCACATTTATTCACTAATTTCTGTGTTGCTGGTCCTATTTCTGATCATCTCCATCGCTCAACTACAGATTCTGATTCAATTCCAAGGTACTCCTGATACTTCTAGTCAACTCCTGTGCTTTTTTCAGCCTCTCAAACATTTTCCCTTTGGAACAGTGGAAAAAGGTTTCACTGGCAAAGTCTCTCTTCTCAGAAGAATGAGAAGCAGAGATCCCTTCTGCTTAATGGCTGACTTTTTGTTGAACAAACATTTGTATTTCCTCCTTAGCCTTTTCTGTTTCAAAAAAATGGCTTTGATTCTCCAGGAAAAGCATTCTGAAGAAAGCTGGATACAACAGCTTGAGTATCACACATGCTTCTTGACATTTCCTGATTGCTGGAATAAATTTGTTTCTGTTCTACATGGTGTACAGTGAATGATCATTTTCCACAAACACTCTACTTTCTCCAATCTTTAATATTTGTGCTTTTTGCTACAGTTTTATCAGGATTAACTCTTTCTGCTGGTGGGTTTGCATCTTTACAAATACAGGTATTGTCTGCTTTCTCATGGCCAGATTTGGAATATACACACAGTCTGCACTTTCAATAGTTTATGTTGTGCAATGTCAGTCCAGTTGCTTATTTTTGCCTTCATAATATTAATACAGTCTGTTCCTTCTAGTTTCTCTGGTACAGCAGAAAATCTCAGATTTTACCTACATGCTCTGTCCTCTAACTACTATTTTTTGAAACATCTGTCCTTGAACAGTTTCATACTCAGCTAGCCTCTTCTTCATTTTGATCTCAGCTTTTTTGCAGGTTTATCAGCTCATCTGAATATCATTTTGAAGCTTCTTCCATTTTTTAGTCTTTTGATTTGATATAGTACTTCAGTGCTTCATTTATTTTTATCAGCTATGAGCACATTTAACTTTTTTCCCCTCTAGATTATCAAAAGTCATGTCTTGCAGCAAAGCTGGAGCTTGAACTGCCTTTAGCTGAATGGCTGCAGGATCCATCCCAGTGTTTTCTCTTCAACTTTTCTAGTTGATTTTCTTTCAGTCTTCCTTGGTTTATCCTTTGCTGGTTTCCTTGCAGTTTACTTACTAGCCTGTAACAATTGCCCAAATATACAGCTGCAAATACAGGCCTTAATTAACATAAATGTGACAGAGTTCCTTGCCCTTGTCTTTCAGTTTCTTTCACTCTGAGACAGCTGAAGTTAAGCTGTTAATCAGTGTGCATCCTTCTTTTATAACACACACTTGTTGAGATATATTAACTTCCTTGTCACTCTTGGATGGTCTGGTCAGAGTTTGCTTGTCAGCATCAAAGGGGCCAAGGTTACAGTCTAGTTCAACAAAATCATATTCATTGACCTGTCATGTTGAAATTGTTACTGTTACTCTAAAAGGGTTTGAACAGAGAACAATGGCTGGGATTCTTAGAACTGTAAAACACCAAGATCAAGGGGGCTCACTGTGCAAAATGACTCGGAGTTAATAATGGATATAAGAAGCAAGGGAGAGTGCCAGCAAAACCCGCATAAAGCAGATGGGCAGTGTTAACAGTTACTACAGCACTATATCAGGATACCTGAGGAGCAGCTCTACTACAGCACCCATGGGTGATGTTCATGACATTGTAACAAAGCTGACCCTCTGTATCCAAAGCAGTATGTGCAGATGTTCATTATATTAATCACTGATGGAGTAGTCTTTGCTGCATGAGACTGCTCCTCTTTGGTCTTTCAAGGATTGCCAGTTGGCTTATGCTGTTCAATTGCTGGGCAGATGAGTTTCCTTTGGGAAAAAGCTTCCACATTTAATATTTATTGTTTAAATGTACTTTCCAGGATATTAAAGTTGTTTTTAATCTAGCAGGAGTATTCATTAAAGCCTACATGTTTTTTTTTTTTTGTGTACGCATTGCAGTGCGATGTATACATGAGTGCGAATGGTTTTAGATTCAGTAAACACTGCTTAGCAGCACACAAGCATGGGCAAAAAAGGAAAGTTCCGTGTAATGCAAATTACCTCATAAGCAGGTGAATCTTATGCACATGACTCAGGTGGAGTGAACCAACAAGCAGAAAGGCATTCATGTAGACCCTGTGTCCATGTTCATAGTGTACCCGGCAAGTTTCCACATACAGGAGAGTACACAGAAAGAAGGGGATGTAAAAGTCCACAAATATGGACATAACTCCCCTGAAATGGTTAGACCCCATACATTAATATGTGAAAAAATGCATTGTGGATGTCTGAAAGTTCAACAGAATATGTAAAAACAATTTTTTTAATGATTTCAGCATGTTTGCGCTATGCGTCTTAGTGTACAAACATACTAGAAAAATAAAAAGTATTTTGTAATATTTGTCAGAAATGTATTATATGATGTTGCGTCAGTTCCATACAATGGTTCATAGCCATATGACCTAGGCCAGAGCACCAATGCACTATTGTACAGAACTGATGTTAGTTCCATACAATGGTGCATTGGTGTTGTGGCCTAGGTCATATTCCTATGAACCATTGCACGGAACTGACCTTGCATCACTTCCATGCTGTGGTCTAGATCATATGGCTATGAACCATGTAGTTACCAGGCTGTCAGGATGGATATGTATGCAAATGATGTGAATTCTTACCATGGTAATAGTGACACAGTCCTAATTTTTGTATCGCTGAAGAATCTACATGTTCGTGATGTCATTCATTGCTTTTTGATGATACTAAGGGCACAGGTGAGATCAGATATGTGTGAAGAATTGCAAAATCCAAAGAATTGATGTAACGGATTGACTGTTGATGCCCCTGACGGTTTGTTTGTTATTGGCCACAGCTGCTGTATGTTCTTAATGTGGGCTTTATAGGGATTTTCAACAACAAGGTCCATTGCTGTTGTCAGTGAGTTGTGTTTTCGTAAGCTGTCGAAGGCAATTTTACTTGTTATTGATTCTGATGAAGTCTCGCGATACGAGACGAAAGCGCACTCAATCTGGTTGTTTTATGTGGAAATAAAGAGCTTTGGTTTTACTTTGGAAGAGTTCACCTTTCTATAGTATTGTGGTGTTGGAGGACAACCTTTATTGTGCCAAACAGTGGATTTTATTTTTGTGTTTTGGTGCTACGTGTTCGTGTGGCTTGTGTATGTAGATATATATATATATATATATATATATATATATATATATATATATATAAAAATATGTGTGCGTGTGTGTGTTTATAAAAAATCTATATACACACATATATAGACACATATATCTCTTTCCTCATACATCTACACAACACATATACATATATATATATATATATATATATATATATATATATATATATATATATATATACATACCCACACTTCCATGTATATTTATGTCCCTGTTATCTACAGATATATGTTTATATGTCTGTGTATGTCTGTATTGTCCTACATACCCTGATAATGATGCTTAAAGCTGCAGTATGACACATATATAATGTTGCTCAAAGGACCAAATGTAAGGGCTCAACAATAGATAATACACTTCTCTACAGACCCCTGTGTCTGCTGGATGTCACAACACATATACCAACAGGTTTGCAGGTGGTGTTATGTATCATGTTGCCTACAGACGCATTGACAGGGTACACTGTTTTGGCCCACAGGCTTGCCCATTCAAATACAAGTGGCCACATATGACCAGAATGTCTACTGTAGACACATAGCTAGAAACAAAAACAGTTATCTGACTGCTAGGCTACTAGATACAGAGAACAATTGAGAAGCAATGCCACTCTGCAGCCCATACATACTGTTGAACACAAGCCTACTTTATGTACTCCACTAGTGTTCACCTGCAGTCACATATAAAACAGATGTCAGCCGTGGCACGTGCTGCAAATATTGTGATCTGCATTGTTAAAGACTAGATAAATAAGGGTTCTAATCTTACTCCACTTGGTGTGTGTGTGTGTGTGTGTGTGTGTGTGTGTGTGTGTGTGTGTGTGTGTGTGTGTGTGTGCATCTCCCTGCATAACAAATGGGAATCCCACATTGACTTCCAAATTTCAATGGGCCTGCATGTTTTGGCCCTTGCAGGTGCTGTTGGCCTCCAAACCCCATTCTTCCACAAGGCCTGCTGATGTCATGTACCTTAACAATACCAACTGCCATTGTAATGTCAGACTTGATAGGATCATAGGAGGTTACTAGGCTAATGGCCCTGGGGCCCTTCCAAGCCTAGCCAAGAGTTTATCCCTAAAAAGAAACCTCAGTCAGCACCTGTCACCCCTGTCAGTGAGGGATACAGGTGGAACCTCTGGGACAAATTTGTGGTTTCCCATCCCCTCATCAAGGTTGTGCTTGAAGAGGGTCAGTGAGGTGCTCTGTTTGACGTGAATGGGAAGTCTATTCCAGAGACGGGGCAGACTCTGGGAGACAAACCTGTCTCTCCAGCAGGTTTTGTTGATGTTGCATATTAGATTCAGGCCTTTTGAGCAGGTAGTGTGTGAGGAGTTAGACTTATGGATATGGAGCATGTCTAGTAGGGCAGGGTCCGAGATTGCCTTGTAGGTGAGACACAGATCACCTCTGAGTAATCTGTACGATACCGAGTAGAGTGATAGTGATTTGAGCCTGTCTGCATAGGACAGGTGTTGGAGGCCATGGATCCTGTTTGTGAGGTATTTCAGTGGCCTTTCCAGTGGGTGCAGATGTTTGGAGAGGTACATCCCAAATGGGATGTTATACTCAATTATTGGTCTAATAAGGGAGGAGTATAGAGAGGTAATAACCTCCTTTTTTCTGGATGCAATCCCTTTACTTATGAGATGAACCAAGTAAAAGGCTTTTCTGACCACCGCCACTACATGATGGTCGAATGTGAGGAACTTACAGTTGTCCGCAAACTTAGTCAGCCACAAGCCCTTTGTCTTTGCCTGGAGCTCTGTGAAATAGATGCCAAACAGTAGGGGTCCCAGGACCGATCCCTGGGGAACTCCACATATGTTTAAAGGCATCCTTAAATCACAACTAATAAGAGTTAGTAAACTGAATACTGAAGAAAATAACTTTATAAATCAAGCTAATTTGATGAAGGATGAATTCATTGAGAATGGTTATCCTATACATAGTATAAATACCATATTTAAGGAGGTAGTCTCAGGTAGGAAAGACAAGTATAAACCTATTTTTGGTAGAAGTACATCAATAGTAGCACAGGATACATACGAGAATAATAATAGAAATATAGTAAGATATGTAACTACATTTAATGGTAATACAAAAGAAGTATGCGATATTATAGAGAAAAATTGGATAATTTTATTAGCAATGCCAGAAATAAAAGATTTGGTAGGCATAAAACCAAAATTTGCCTTTAGGAATGAGGAGACATTAAAACAAATTTTATGTTACAAAGACTTTAAGAATAAGGAAGTAACATCCCATTGTAGAAAAGGTACTTATAAATGCTTTAACTGTACTTGTTGCATAGATATCTTTGATAAAAATGAAGATTTTCAACATCCAGTAACTAAAGAAAAATTTGTTTTTAATTGTTCAGTGAATTGTAATACAACAAAATTAGTATATTTAGCAACATGCACAATATGTACGGCATTTTATATAGGTAAAACGATGAGGAGATTAAAGGATCGTATTATTGAGCACAAGTCAGAAATAAAAAGGAAGGTACCAAATAATGGTTTATTTAAGCACATTATGGATTTCAGTGCGCATACTTTCAAATTCAGAGGGTAAATGTATTAACTACTAACCCAAGGGGAGGTGACACAAATAATGAACTTGAATTAAGAGAATATGAATGGATTGTTAGGCTACAAGCAGATTCACCACCAGGCTTAAATAGTACTGTTAGCTTAAAGCCAGTACTGGTAAAAAGACAGAGAGACAATATTTGAAGGAAGTTTATAATTCATCTGATGTTCTTTGTGAATTATTTATATATTATACATAAATTATGCTTTATAGTTTATATTTTTTTAAAGTATTTGATGTTTAGATATTTTAAATGTAAATAGGAATTGAATGTTATTGCCTTAATTGTTAGGTATGAATAAGCTGGATCATGTGATTTTAGTTTAACCTCTATTTAAAACAAAGAATATTCATTGTTTCATATGCTGATGAAGGGTGGATAGCCCGAAAGCTTCTTATTAAATTTGAGCATTTTAGTGATTCGTGTGTTGAACTCCACTAGTGACAGGTCTGCTATCGGAGATGGAGGTGCCTATTTTGACTTTGAGGGTCCTGTCAGTAAACCAGTTGGCCACCCACCTGATGAGATATGGATTTACGCCAAGTTGTGTTAGCTTTTTGATGATGCTGAAGTGGGGGGTTCTGTCAAAGGTCTTGGCCAAGTCAATGTAAGCTATATGTACTGACTTTCCCTCATCCAGGGCCTGGGTGACAGTCTCAAAGAAGTCAACCAGGTTCAACAGGCAAGATTTGCCCTTGGCAAATCCAAACTGGGTGGGGTCAAGTGCTTGGAGATTGCCTATGTCCTTGTTTATGAGATCCATAATAATACACTCCATGGCTTTACAGATCAGACTTGTCAAGCTAATGGGGTGATAGTTTCCAGGGTCAGTAGTAGCACCACCTTTGTACAAGGGGATGACAATGGCACTTCTCTACTGTGCTGGAATGAAGCCAGTACTTAAGCTCTGGTTGAATAGGGTAAATACTGTGATCTGTAGTGTGTAGACTAGATAGGTAGGGGTTCTAATCTCACTCCAGCTCACTTGGTGCCTGCAAAATAAATACAATCACCACACTGAATTAGAAAGAGTTGGGATTTTGCATTATTTTGTTTGTAGCAGATGATGTGCTCCTCCAAAGACCTGACCAGAGCAAGGCCTGCTGATGTCATCTACCATAGCATTACCTAAAGAGATGTTAATAGCATACCTGTGGTGTGGCGCATGTGTTACATATTGTGAGCTGTAGTATGTGCCATTAGATAGGTAGGCATTTTAGTCTAAGTGCAGCCAACTTGGAATGTGTCTGCTGTGCAGTGTTCTGTACATATTACTTGATAGTGGTATTATTCTCAATGTAGCCTGGTGTGTGTGTGAGAGTGTGTGTGTGTGTGTGTGTGTGTGTGTGTGTGTGTGTGTGTGTGTGTGTGTGTGTGTGTGTGTGTGTGTGTGTGTGTGCAGACGTTAGAGCATTTTACATCAGTGATGGGATCATTGGATCATTGTACATTAGTAGCTTAATGGGTCTAGGTCCCATAAAATCCTTGTCACATTCTTACCCTTATTTACAAGATCAGCACATATTGCCCCTGTTCTCATGGGACACATGCAGAAGCCCTGTGGTGACATGACAGTCATCCAGGCAATCATATAGCTTGCATCTGAGGTGGGCCAATGAGGTCCACTGTTTGCCAATAGGTGGGAGTCTGTTTCAACGGTTTGTAAAAGTGTGGTAAACATATTTCCCCCACCAGCATGTATTAGTAACGTCACATACCAGGTAATGTTCTTACAGGGGGTAATACATGTGCCTTCCACCTACAGATATGCAGCTTTTCCAATACAGCAGGGTGAGACATTGCCCTGTATGCAAGGCAGAGATCACTTCTGTGTAGCTTGTATGACACAAGCTACAATGGCAGCTATTGCACATAATCCCCATATGAGAGATACTGGGGACTTGAAGTTTCCTTGTGAGGAAACTTTGTATTGTGTGCAGTTGCCACTGGTGCTTGCAAAGGTACATGAGAAAATGGCCATTACAGTGAAATATTGGGATGCTGAGGAAAGAGTATATGTAGGTTATAACTAAAGCATTATCAGATGACAGTGCCCTCACTAATGACATGAGCATGACATACTACCTTCTTACTACTGGGTAGACATACTGATCTATGTTAAAGTAGGTGTAAACCTGTGTTGGCAGGCCTGTGTGGCCAGGTCTATCACCCTTGAGTATGTACATCAGGTGTTGCCAGTGATGTGCTACTTACCAGGAACATTGCTGTTACTGATGGAAATTATACTACATATACATTTGCATGGGTTATGGCTATGAGTATGTGAATAAGCATATGTGCAAGAAGACCCTCTTGTAGGGGAGTGACATAACTGGGAGATTGTATGACTGCTCCCAGTTTGCTGCGCCATGAGGTGCTTCTTGTCCTACTGTCAGCTACAGCTGAGTCTATGCAGTTGTACAGGTGGCATTGTTGTAGAGGTTGCCATACTTGCCTGTCCCATCTGTGGGTGGAGGTGCAGTCACGCTATTTATGCCATCCCATAGGAGGTTATCCTTTGCTTTGTTGAAGTTTACTACTGTGTTTGCCGAAGGGGGGGGGGGGGTTCAGGTTGAGTCTTTCATGTAAGGAGACCAATCTGTGGTCAGATCTTACCATCCATGGAGGACCTCACAGTGCAAGTGCTAAAGTGGTCAGCCATATTGGTAAGAACCCGATGGAGTACATTGGCTCCCCTTGCGGGGATGTCACTGCACTGGTTCAGGGCATTGCAGTTAAGGACGTGGAATAACCTTTGGTCAAGTGAGTCTGATCATGAGTAACCAACACAGTTGTTGGTTAGTGAAAGTAACCCCACACTATGGTGTTCTGATGTAGCTTGATATACATAGGTAGATTCAAGTAAGCACAACAGGCGTCCTGATTCATGGAGTTGCTCCTGTAGCTGGCAATGTCTTCATTAGGTGGTCTACCAGCACCGAATAGCACCTGCAGTGTCTCCAGGTAAGCACACTGTTTAACCAATCTGGATGTGTATCTATCTTTAATGACTATGGATACACCATCTGCATTAACTGGCACAATTTTAGCGTGAGTTCTTAACATGTGGAAGGACATGTAGCCTGGAATTGCTGTGGTGCTGTCCTGAACCAGGTGTGTGTGACTGCCCAAATTTCTGCATCTTCCAAGGTGGGAACACCTTCCAGTGAGTGGAGTTTAGTGTTGGCATTCCTATCATGTACCAGCATAACTGTGATGTTGTTTGAGGATGGCATTTCCCCTATGGAATGTTTTCCCATGAGACAACATCTATAAGCTGCACTATGGTGATGTCAGCAGCCTTGGCCACTACGCAAACTGCCAGGGGTTGACGGATGAACACCGTATGTGTCAAAGCCTCAATCTGTTGAGGAAGTCATCCCAGGCTGACATTTACTGGGTCTCCTTAAAATGACACCACATGATAAGCTAATTACTGACTTCAATCATGTTCCACGTGTACTGAGCCATCATCCTAGTTGAAGGTGTAATGCAGCTGAAGGCTATGAGCATACCCACCAGAAACAGACTCTGTAAACTCAGTCATGTGTCTGCATACAGTCCATTGAGGTATGTCTCAAGTTGTACACACAACAGGAGTTATGACATCATCATAATGGCATCTGATGTTGCAAACCTGCATGCATGTGTGGCATACCCTGGCACCTCACAGACAGCTAACTGTGACCCTTCCCATGTGTAGCCTGGTGAGAGGGACATCATTGTGTCACATGATGTAATCACCTATGAGTAATAGGGCTGAGTTTGTGTTTTGCCTTTGGTGTGTGACCGGTGAGACAGTGGTGCATCCGCTATTATGTGTACTGTGTACTGTAGAGGTATGTTTATGTGTACTGAACTTGCAATTGGGTTTCTGAGGTGTCTGTTCTTTGCATATGTGTCTGGTAAGGAGCTGCACTCATGCCGTTGTGTGTGATGTGGGTGTGGGTGGAGTATATGGTGAGGTGTGCATGTTGTCAAACTGCTCATTGTCATATGTACTGACCGGTGTGTGAAGCAGCATGGAATCAAGGTTTGTTATATAGTCACATCTCTCTCACATTTTGTTTGTGTGGCATATCAGTATTAGGGCAGGGACACTGTCTACATCTCAACATTGGTCACTGATAATGCCATTAGCAATAGCCTTGCTTATGTGTACATCACAGCAGACCTTCATTAGGCAGTGGCCTGACAGATGCTGAAATGTAACATGTTATCACCTTTATGTAATTCTCCTATTGTAACACAGCAACTGAAAGTGTGTCATAACATGGTTGAGTGAGTACAATGCTTTGCCAGGCATGTGGTCCTTGGATTAACCATAATCCTGTGATTAGGCATGGTCGCAGTTGCATACCTACAAATGTGACAATGTACAACTCCAGCACAGTTAGGATCATGCTGCTACATGCTTGGGGTTGACAGCCTTAAACACACTGTCTGTAAGCACTCCTTGCAGTAAAGATGTGGATGTCCATGCATGCACATAGAACTTGTTCAACTCTGCAGTCATTACTGTGGCCTTGCTAGTCTACACTGCCTGTCAAGCAACCAGGAAGCACACTGGATGTTGTGTGACATGATGTAGGAACATATACATGTTCCAGTTACATAAATGTACAGTATGACATACATAGGACAGGTGTGGGTACACACACTTTAGCCAAAGGTGGCCACTCCTCTGCAGTATGCCTCAGAACTATGGCAAACAGACATACACCGTGAAGCTGTTAGAGGTCAGGCTGCATGAATAGCTGGGAAATTATCACCTAACAGGGTTCACTGCTACTGTGGTGCTTGCTTGAGCAACCTTGGATGTCTGTGCCAGTGGGCATTGAACATCATATTGTGACACTGCAGCTGTGTTCTGATTCACCATCCACTCATTACCCTACTGAAATCCTAAGAACCCTGGAATACAAGGCATAATACATGCCAAACTGTGATGATTGCTCTGATTGCTAATCAAGGCATCTACCTGTAAAAGGGTATGTCAAGCCTACGCAGCCTTGCATGACGTGGGACAACTATGTGGATGAACAAACAGGCTTTGGCCTGCCCCTCATGTGGGGTTTGGTGCTAATGTTTTGCTTTTGGTGAGAGACAAAGTGTAGGAACATGGTATCCCAGGACAGAGTGCTTGAGGTGAGACCAGCAGTTGTAGTAGGCATGCGCCAGCAATTCATGGGACTCCCCACTTGTCAGCATTCTTCACAAGGTAACTGTGTCATTGCAGTACACACTGCTTGACTATGCTCTGTACAAACACAGACATGTTGGATGACTACCTTGTTGGAAACCATGATGGAATAAACTTCAATACTTAGTTGTACAAAGGGCAAGTAGCATGCAGTGACAAGCAGTGTCCCCAGATGTCTCAGCAGAGTTACATTTAAAGCCATTAAAATACTTATCATGGAAATGATCATTAACAATGTAGTACACCTGCAGACACTGACCCAACCCACTGTGTTTTATTCAAGGTCAGATCATGCCTACACTAAGCATTGCACCTAATCGATTGTTACAGTATGCGATGGATGAGGGGAAATTACTTACCCCACCTACCGTGGCCTGAGAAGGCATTTGACAAGATTAGGCCATCAGGTATTGTGGACACACTGTAGAGGTTATTTACAAACTTGCATGTCAGTCGTTGGCTAGCCAAGTGTCTGACACTCATTATCTGGGAAGATAGGATTGTGTAGGCCAGTGCTACAATGAGGCCAGTCACAAGTGGACTACTCACACACATCATCCCTGGGACTACCCCTCATAGCCATTCCCTTTTCTGCAGTCACAGCCACTGTCAGTGACCTCAGACTAACTCCATTTGCAGATGACTGAAAATAAGGAGCTGTCACTGAATCCACACAGAATCAAAAGTTATCCAGGATGGGCTGACACACACATTCAGGTGTTGTCAGAGCCACTGACAAATATTATATGCCAAGGAATGCACAATACTATACTTTTGGCAGTCATCCACCCCCTGGAAGATACATATTGTTCACACACCTCCAACAGTTGACCTGTTAATCAGGGACTTATGGACACAGGGAGTGATCTAGCCATTCACATTTACTGGTCAGTGAGATGTGGGGCTTCATACAGTGTTGCACAACCTATAGAGACAGGTATGGCATGTAAATCCCAGAATGTCATTGTTACACTGTATGTGGCATTCATCACACCTATCAGTGAGTGCAATGCCACCTTTGGTATGTAAGTACACAGGCATATCTGACACCTGTAACAGCTAGAGAGGTACCACAGTAACCCATTACACAGTGTACATAACATGTCCAATGCAGACTGTGTCAAGGCCATAAGTGCGTATTCTGTCTCCTACATACATGGAAGGGAGGTGTACGGCAGCCATACCGGGAGGTGTCAGATCCCACTGTGTAGCACCTGCACATCCAAGACAGGTCTAGCATGAGAAGTACCTGTTCTACAGGGCTTCGCCTTGACTGTGGTATAAATAGGACATACTGGAGAGACAGGCATGTAACCCTGACACTGCACACTATATGTAACAGTCTCCCCATCTGTGTGAAGCACACACCTGCTGTAATGCACATCATGTACAAGTTACACAGTGGGATGCAGAACAAGGCAATTATAACTGGTTTAGGACAAATGTCTGTAATGGACACAGGGAAATTATAGATGGTTCATCTGCTACACCACAGCTTGTAGATTTGTCCGCTCCCAGAACCCTGCTTACACTCATCAAGGGTACCACACCATGTCGGAGATTACGGATACAGGAGTAGGCTGCCCGAGGCCATTGCCCCTGTTAGACTGTCATACGCATATGAATCTATGGAGCCATGCAGCTGTACTGCTTTACCTTTATGAAGACAGTTTGTTTCTGTGCTGACATTCTATCCTGTGCTCTAATGTTTATGGGTTTATTGTAGCAGTGTACCCATAGGTGTGTCCCACACAATCCTGTATCTGAAACATAAACAGTTCTATGAGACACCATTCATTGTGTAAGTATACAGCCATTACATCATCCAACTTCAATTTACTCATTATAACTGGCAGCACACAATGTCTATCAGTGAACAGTACAAGTGGCATGTCAAAGGCAGCAATGGATTAAACAAATACATAGTAATTTAGGTAGTCACCCTGTGTATCAGATACACAGCTTCATTTCCCTGCATTGATGACAGGGATGTGGCGCAAGTATCATCACTTGCACAGGGTGTTGTGTGGTGGTGCAGGAGGCCTAGGCTGACCCAATAGGTTGGCAAGCATGTGTGTGAGTCAGAAAGGGAAGCATGCATGAGGGACCATAGAATATGCTGTGTGTGTCTACAGGTGGCCTGACTGTGACAGTGTTGTGTGAGTGTCTGCATGAACACAGTCAAGCTGAGTGCAAGCCCTGTGTGACTGTATATTGGACAGCTTTGAACCGTGTGTGGTGGAGCTGACAGTTCTCCGTCTCTGCCCCCGAACATAGGAACTGGCTCTGCCAGGAGTTGCACTGGCACCTCCATGCCCATGGTCAGAAGCAGCGCTACTACCTGAGGGTGACTGCTGTCTGCTGGTACCATGTAATCCACAGGAATGCCCAGGACCACAAGCCCATTGCCTGCCACATTTTGGTGTGGAGAGCCCACTTGCCTCTGGGGTGCTGAATGTGCTGCTACTATGGGAGCGTGACTGAGCATGGCCATGTGGACTCTCAGCAGATGTAGTTGCTGGAGTCCCCTTCAGATGGTCAAATTTCTAAAAGCTCGACTTTCATATGGCCAAGACCATATAATCGAACTTTTAAAAGTTCGTACGATCTGAATGGGGATCTCTAAAGAGCATGGAATGGGAAGATTTCCCTTTACCGCAATGTAGTGCGATCTCGGAGTTGATAGCAGGGTGCGGGGCTGCATTAGGGTTTGCCCCCTTGCTAGCACGGTTGAGTTTTTTTTTTTTAATTATTTATTTTATTTTCACATTTTCAAACATTCAAATGTTTGATCATATGGTCTCGGCCACATGAAAGTCGAACATTTGGATTTGGATGTTCGATTATGTGAAGTAGACCCAGTTGCTGACCTACGTCCATGAGTCCAATGCTCACCTCCAAACAGATGTTCTATTACAGGCAATGACCATTCCAAGAGAGATATTCTGTGACCGCTCTCAAACCACTGTCTTTTCACTGCATTAGTCAACCAATCCAGGATATCAGCAACGTGATGGAGGCAGTCACGGATGTCAGACTGTGCTGCATCCATAACCCTAAGCATTCTTCTGGAGGTCCTTTCAGAATGTGCCTGTGCCTCCATGATGGCCCTAAACATACGCCAAGTGACACATGATAAGACACCTGAAACAGGTGGTGTAAGGACAGCAGGCCTCCAACAAGCACCCCCTATCAATCCACCTGTGTGGATGGCCAGTATCAACACTCACTGCAGCCATAGTAGCCACACTTTCCTGTTCAATGTTCCCACCTTCTGACTGTCCAATATCTTTGACCTCAGGGGACTGGATATGCATAGGCATACTGACTGTGTACAGTGACAATGAGGGCAGAAGAGGAATGTCAACCTCTGTGACAGATTCAGCCCCTGCAACCACCCACCTGTGGCTCAGTTTGGCCACCATCATCATCAGAGTCTGAAGAGACATTGACATCAGGTTGTGAATGGGACAGAGACCAACCCCCATGGTCACCTGTGATAAAAAGGGAAAAGCAGTACATTAACACATACACTACTATGCTCTACAATACTATCTTGCAGTATATGTTCATAGGTTCATATGTAAGTACTAGGCTATCTGCCTGAGAGCATCTGTAAGCCTAGCCAGAATGTGTTGGCTTTCGCTGCCCCCTTAGATTAGTTCCCTGTGCCTCTGTCCAGCAGAGCCGTTAGTTCCCTGTGCCTCTGTCCAGCAGAGCCACTGCAGTGATCCCTGGGGTAAATTTTCTGTTTCCCATCCACTCGTCAAGGTTTGTCTTGAAGAGTGTTAGTGAGGGGCTCTGCCTAATGTAGACTGGAATCCTGTTCCAAAGCATGGGGAGTCTCTGGGACAGGGATCTATCTCTCCAGCACATCCTATTTATCGTTGTGGTGAGGTTTAGATCCCTAGAGTGTGTGGCTCTCGGGATTTGTTTTTTTTAGGTGGATCATGTCCATCAATTCTGGGTTGGACATGGCCTTGTATGTCAGGCAGAGATCACCTCTGAGTAATTGGTATGCAACCGAGTATAGCTGGAGTTTCTTCAGTTGGGCTTCATAGGGCATCTGTTTGAGGCCAGTAATCCTCTTGGTGAGGTACTTCTGTGGTCTTTCTAGCTTTTGCAGGTGTCTTGTAAGGTACATCCCAAATCGGGCATTGTACTCTATGATGGGTCTGATGAGTGATTAGTAGAGGGACACAATAACCTCTTTTGTTCTAGATGCAAACCCTTTTGTGATTAGGTGGGCAACATAGAAGGATTTTCTAACCACCTTGGCAATATGATTATCAAAGGAGAGATTACTATCTACTTGGGTCCCCAGATCCCTTATTACAATAAATATTGTGTGTGTGTATATATATATATATATATATATATATATATATATATATATAAAATACTTATTACATTATGTTAAGCTGTATACAATGCTGTCAGTATTACAGATTTGTTTAGCCCCCAACCTCATATACTAGGACCTGAGGACATTATTTTCTAAAAAAAAACTTCTGTAGTTAATTGTAAAGAATAATCTCCTTAATCATGAATCTCATGAGCAACAGTGATGTACACTGTTGACATTTGTCAAAACTCTGCACAGTTGACACATAAGGTGATCTGTACTGTTCTGCTAATGCTGCAAATATACCAGTGTGGTCAAAACTACAAGGCATAGGTATGACTGTAAACAGTGTTCCATTGGTAAAAGTCTGTGAGGTTGGCAATCATGCAAACAGTACATCAATCCAGCCGGCAGGCCTGGGGTGACACTTCAGCAAATACAATGCACTAATTCTACATCTGTAACACAACAGTCTTATGCTTACCTGGAACAGGAGCATGACTGCATCTGATTCCTGGTGGTCCTGTGAAAATTTGAGGGAGAGGTAATGTAAACTGCAACACATGTTGCACTATGACAGCCTATTACATCCCAATAGCTCACACATTTACAGTACATACTATGTTAATTGTTTTTTGGTCACACTCTGAACATGAGATTCAAACTAAATCTCACCTCCTCTCCCCATAAAAATACCTCCCACCCTCATAAAACTATGTATACCCTGACACACTAAATGCTGCATTATTCCAATGCTTATCTAACTAGCATACCTGGATGCTCCTCTTGTGTGGAAACTGTGGCATCCACATCCACGACATACCATATTATTATGTGTATGGCTTTAGAGTGCTGTATTTGTACACTAGAGTCCCAGTTAAAATCATATTTTTCATTAATGTTTTATCAACTGTGTTCTGACATGCTGTAGACATAATTGAAGGGTTATCTGCTATCAGATATCTCACTTACATCTAGGTTTATGTGCGTGACTTTATAGTGATATATTTGTGTACTAGAATGCCAACTACATAACTATTTTTCTCTTAGCTGATTTGCGCTGTGCAGTGGGATGTGCAGCACCGTTTAAACATGCTTAATGAGGGGAACTTCAGCATTAGTATGTTTTGCTTAAAACACCAGTGTTCATTAGCAGATGTGTGGCTTGGCAGAATGATCCACTGTTTTGCAGGTGTGATGGCCATGAATTCGAAATAGGGTGCAGGTGTACTTTTTGAATGTGATTAATACTGTTCCAAAATCATATATTAATATAGCACTATTTAGCATTGCTAAGCGATGCTGCATGCTGCACCACTTTGCATAAAAAATCTTTAAAGAAAAGAAAAATGGGGAGATAGGACAGTGGTGAAAAGGAGTGCAAATGGAGAAAAACATAATGACTTTCACAGATTTTTTTTGGACTGTCACCCCCAGAAAGGGGTGACAACAACAAAAGTGCATTCTCAAGTCATTTGGACCAAATTAAGTGTGTCCACTGGACACGTGTGAGAAATGGAGAGCTATGTATGGGACGATATTTTTTTGGGGGACAGGTGCCCATTTTTTTAAGGTGAGAGTGGAATGTTGGGGAAGGGACATAGGTATGTATGGGGGTGGTAAGTTGGGAAGGTGAGGAAGCTTTTGCAGACAGACAAGACAGCAGACAGGGTTGGCATGTGACACAAGAAGAGGGTGAACATCTTGGATGGGGAGGGTGTTGTGGAATCTTAGTCCCATGAGCATCCACACGGTAGCAGTGTGACTCAAGTCCTCACCCATGGGACTCTCAGCACTGCTCCATCACTGCCCCTGTGGTGGCAATGGTGGAGGCTGATGTCCAGGATGAGGCTCCTCCACCAGGATGTTGAGTATGCTCACCATCTGGAGCAGGCATGCACCGACAGTTTGGCAGAACACCCTGTGCACCATGCCTGGCAGTTCTTGATGGGTGACAAAATCACCCCCTCCACATCACTCTCAAAGGGGAGCCCAGCCTGTGGGGCATAACTGCCAGACACCACAGGTAGTGCTGGGGCAGCAGAGGGGGCACCACCAGGCTGTGGCCCAGATGTGCTGGGCCCTGATGCCACAGCCTGGGGAGCCAATGTAGGTGGATCACCTGGAATTGGTCTATCTTGTGCTGTAGTAAATTAAATAGAAACATAAGGTAAGATGAGTAATAACCAAACAAATGTTAGTATTAACATGATGGAAGATAATATTGATTAATTAAAATACATATTAAGGTATATTATGAGGAACACAACAATAAATAACATAACAGTAAGTATGTTAACAACAAACCAGTAATAAATAACCCATAAGGCCAACATAACAGTTAGTTTAAAATAATGATAAATAACATTAATAAATTTAAGAGGATAAGGGCTGAGGAGAGAGAGAAATACATACCATTAGCGACCTCACAGGTGATATTACTACACAGACTAATGATACATACTTCTACTGTTGTGCAGTGTCAGTTGTGAGTACAGTGACTCCAAGTCTTCTATAGATGATATTGCATGTATATACCTCTCAACTTATTAGAATGGGACAGTATGGGCCAAACACTAACAAATGTAGGTACACAACTACAGGGAAGTGTTCTACATACTGTGCTCATGCATTACTACCAAGGTGTTCTGTAAATGGATTTGCCAATAAATTGCATTCCAAGTAATGTTATTTATTTGTTAATCAAGGACCAGACATATGGGGCATTAGTCACTACATTCTGAAAAATCGTGACAGTTGAGAGGGATGTTCATGTACATTAAGTAGACTAGACAGCTGGTGATTTCTTATTTGGCTGCCATGGGAGCTGTGACTCCAGGGAAAATATGTACTTAATTTAACAGTTGACGGCTGTCAGATTAGAAAAGAAATGCAGTGCATACAGGATTACTTCACACTTATTGGAAGAGATTATTTATCAAGGCATAATCCTGCTTTACACTTTATTGATATTGTACCTTAAAATCTGGCACTTATACACATGGATATCTGCACACAACATGAGCTACCTTCCTCATATACCTTGTTCTTGGAGTGTGAGGAATATACAGCATTATTTGACTAAAAAGGGCCATAGCACAGGCTTGAACCTTAGTGTTGGTATTGCACTACATTTATTAGACAATTTCTTCTGCAGTCTTTATTCAGTTCCTTTTTACAGGTGACAGGTGTCAGATTAGAAAACACATGCAGTGAATATAGCCATACTGCACACTTATTTGAACAGATTAGTTATCAAAGCACAACCCTGCTTTAAACTTTACTGATAATGTACCTTAAAATGTGTCATTTATACACATGGATATCTGGCCAGAACTTCAGCTACCTTACCTATAATACCTTGTTCCTGGAGTGGGAGGAATATACAGCATTATTTGACACAAAATGGCCATAATGCAGACTTGAACCTTACCATGGGTATTGCACTTCATTTATCAGACAGTTTTTTTCTGCACTCTTTATTAATTTGCTTTTTAAAGTTGACTGGACTCAGATTAGAACACACATGCAGTGACTAGAATAGTGAACATTGTTTTGCTTGAAAACAGTACATATGGCAATGCCATCACTGTTTAAAATCTGTTGATTACTGTTGCTTCAAGTCTGGCATGTACAGCATGGATAGCTGTGACAGACTTCTAAGAAATAACCCATATACCCTTGTCATTATTTGAGTGCAACCTACAGCATATTTCATACAAAGAGCAGAGCAGAACAGTGACTGTTAATCTGGGTAGACCATAACATCAACTGATATTTGGAAGTTATACTACACAGTAATACATGTTTACTTGATTTAACTTACTTTACCATTTTAGGTAGGGAGTGACACATACTAAACATATTACATTTCCCATGTATTTCATACCTGACTGTTATGATTGCAAACTCTGTAAATAATTTATTTTGACAGTACATTATGCATTAGGTCAATACTTTGATGTTTTCCTACTTACAACACTCATGCCTCATCCTACCCAGGCACCCTTCATGGGACTGGACATTGTGAGCCCTCTTGTCTGCAGCTGTTGAAAGAGAAGCAAATCATTATGCATACCAGTTTTGCACAGATTAAGATTGTATATTTCTAAAGTACTGGCAAACATACTTGCATATCAGTGGGGTATGCCCAGCCCTAGCCTCTTGGACCCAGGTGTCCAAGGTTCCCCTCTTCCTTGGCTTCAGGTCATCATAGTGGTGATGACACTGGTCACCAGTGCGGGAGATACCAGTAGCACTGGTAAGATCCCTAGCCAACCAATCCCAGGCCTCAGACTTACATTCTGAGCCCTGGTAATCACTCTGCAGCAGCTGGGGTTTGTAGTCTATCATTAGGAGTCCAACAAACACTCTGAACTCCTGCACACCCCACCTGTGCACCCAAAAGCTTGCTCCCTCTCCAACACAACCAGGCATACTGACAGCCAAGTAAGACTCCAGTGAATGGTGTGAAATTACCTCCTCTTCGACACATGATAAAATATATACAAATTGTGAAATTATGACAAATGTTTTGTCTGCAGTTCCTTTTTATAAGTAAAAATCTGCTTTGAATAGTGTAATTTCTTCTATTTCACAGGTCACAACTCATTTAAACTGTTTTTATGATTCTGTACATACTTCTTCCAGTGCTATGGCCACTGGTACTGTATTGAAGATGTTTGCCTGGCTGTGTTCTCAAAACCGCCCAACAGATGTAAACATTAGAGTTTAAATTCTTCTAGCAGTGGAAAGAAATACCTCCCTTTCAGAGAAAAACTGCTCTAATTCCAGGCCTCCCCTTGTAATCCAGTTCTCTAAAGCAGACATTCACCACAGACACTTGGGATTTTGCTTGGGGAGCAGTGTCAAGAGGGATAAAAGTGCATGGTATCTGGGACAAAAAGGATCAAGGCAGGCACATAAACATCAAGAAGATGCTTACTGTAATCAAGACTATCGATGTTCTCAATCACCTCTGGTCCTCTGGTTCTTACCTAGTGGTTATAGACAAGACCACAGTGATGTGATACATCAGCAAGTCAGGGGGAGCCAGGTCTTACCCCCTATACAGACTAGTCATGCTAGCTTGGGCTGTAGCTTTACAATACAATCTCACTCTACAGGCATCCGACATTCTACCACAGTAAAACTGTGTGGCAGACAAGCTGAGCAGGACAAGGCAGACCTCATGAGTAAAAATTAAATTAGGGGGTCTTCCAAATTTTGATCCATCTGGGAGTTCCTGAATTAGACCTTTTTGCTTCCTCTCTGAACAATCAGCTGGCAAAATTCTGCTCCAGGACTACATGCAAAAAAGCCTGGAAGACAGAAGACTTTTCTTTTCCTTGGACAGGAATGTTCCTGTATGCTTTTCCACCCTTTCCACTGATATTTAGGGTACTTCTGAAGATTCAGTAGGATTCCCCCAAGAATGTTGTGGTGACTCCTTTCTAGCTCAGGCAATAATGGTTTCCCTTCCTTTGGAAATGGCCAAGACCATTGCCACAAGCTTCCCTCACAGAATGGATCTACTTTCACAAGAACAGGAGTGTTTGATACATCCCTATCCCAAACAACTTCGACTGACTGCCTGGATAGTAGTGTATTAATTCATTTTAGGCACCCTTTTTACTGCAGATATGCAGCAGGTACTAATGGATGGAAGAAAGCCTGCTACTAGAAGATAAATGGATTTATGTTTTAATGTTCAGAGAAAACATGATCTAATATCTTGAGTAATGGGAGCATTGCTTGACTAGAACAAAGTAATCCACACATCTGCTATACAAGACATATTAAAACTTGTGGGAAAACAAAGAAGGCTTCTTTCTTACAAGTGGATGTAAAACTTGACTGGAATATTCAGATAAAACAACTTACTCAGAGAGAAGCCACGGTGGTGTAGCGGTAGCATTGTTGCCTCACAGCAAGAGGTTCTCCCGTTTGATTCTCGGCTGGAGCGCCTTCTGTGTGGAGTCTGCATGCCCCCCCCCATGGTCGAGTGGCATTCAAAAGACATGCGTAAATAGGTGTGCCTTCGTTGAAGGTTGGGCGTCGAGCTGGCACCTCAGCACCGTAAAAATCTACTGCCAGTCATTAGAGGACCGGAGTTCCGCTGTGGCGCATTAGAGGACTGGAGTTCCGCTGTGGCGACCCCTAAACAGGAAAAGCTGAAATAAGAACAACATCTCAGAGAGGCGCTGCTGATTGTCCTTTGACTGTGCGCTTCAAACTTAAATCTGATAAAAGAAGTTGCTAAAGGCTAGTTTTGCCTTTCCCCATCAGTGTACACTTATCTCATATTTGTATTATTGACAGAAGCAGATAACCACTTTGATCATTTCAAGTATTTGTTAAAGTCAACACATAATTATCTAACTTGATTTGTTAGTAGATAAGGAGACTTAATTGAAATATAAATGTTATCTATTTAGGCTGAAATTGCCCCTTGCTATCAGTAAAGTACAGATTGCCCTTCAGAATTATAAACTTCTTTTATTGTTTCTTCTTTTTTAGCAGAATGCTAACACTGATGAATTGTTTCATTGTTTTCTTGTAAGATATTAATTTATGTCTGAGGGTAATTCCTTCTTCAATTACCTACAGGCTCTTAAATGCCACATATTTACTGCAATACTTTTTTTGTTTCTTTCACATTGTTCAGGTATGAGCACAGATCTTGTACTTCTGTTTATGATTGATTTATGTATCACAGTCTTTTTACAAATGGTCAATATATAGCTCAATAGCAATCAAAGGCCTGTTTGCTTTAAATGCCACTCTTAAAAATAAATGCCACTCTGTCACTTGGATTTCTCAACTGAAAAAGAAAACTGCAGTCTGTGTCAGTTGTTGGCGGTGTCTTATCAGATGCTAAAACCCAACACAGACGTGGACCATAAGCAGAAGAATAAGGACACTGGAGCCTGTAATTCACAACCAGCCATGATAAAGACAGGAAATCCAAGGTAACACTATACCTCTCTGCCATTTTCTCTATAGCTGAAATGCATCCTAAGAGCTGGAAGGCCAAACCACATGGAATGTGCTTATATGTCCACTATACAAGCTGTTTAAACTGCATATTTGTCATATTTATATAATGTTTTGCCTTAAAGTGTTACATTATAGGTTAACAGTCACCAGGTGTTGCAAAAAGACACTATATGACAACTAAAGTACGGTTTCTGTTCTGTGGCACAAATGTAAAGAGTATACTTAGGGTCCCTTACACATGCTTGAAGTAAAATTGCTCGAGTGCCAATAGCATGCAGGAAAAAAAAAAAAAAAGATGAATGGCATAATGCCAAATGCTGTTTCCCATAGGAAATAATTCTTCAGGGGTTCTTCCTGAGCCTTGCAGACATACAATAGGATTGGAAATGAAATCGCAAAAAAAATCTTTGTTACTGATAACAAAAATGGGATGAGCACTTGAGAACAGGAATAGGAGCATTTTGTGATGCCTTTGATAGCTGGCAGTATGGTCAGAAAAATGTCAGCTCATATTTAATCCAGATAAATGTAAGGTACTTTATCTAGTGAAGTACTATCAAGGGGATGACTATAAGTTGCAAGGGGTTGAAATATAAGTGACAAAGATAGGAGAAAAGACTTAGCGGGCAGTCATTTCCACAAGTATTAATCACAAAGAGCATTGTGAGATGCCAATAGGATGCTGGCTAACATTATGAGAGGAATACACTCTGTAGACTGGGAAATAATGTTTCCATTAGTATGGCTCTAATATGAAAATGGTCTCCATTTCTACATACTTTTAATGGAGACAGTAGTGTGACAAAAACAGTTAAAAAGACAGGACAGGATATGAGTCCATAAAGTAGTAAAAGGTTATTGTCAAGAGGCAGAACTAGCAAGAAAGAATATAACAAGTAGGATAGGCCTTGATGAGCTACAGCATAACAAAATCTTTTGGTCTCTTTTTAACAAATAGTTTATGTATGTATGTATGAATGATGATTGTTACTAGTTTTCACTGTCAATGATCAAGATTCCTCAGCAGCAACATAAAATATCACAAGAGAATTTTTGTTACAATATGCTCATGAATGTATGGGATATTCAATAGGCAGACCACAGTCTTCTGGACAGACTTCAAGAGCAGTCAGATATCTATCCCCTAGTCCAGATATGAAAGCTATGTACTTAACAGTAGATCCAAGTTCATTATGTCTCAACAGATGGGTATATTGGATCTGTACAGATCTGGGGCCAGCAACAAAACTTTGGCTCCAATGCTCAAGGCCCTCCACTCTCACATAATTATTCACCACCACCCTTATTGCCTTCAGATGGAGTTTGCCTCTAAGTATGGGACCATCAACCTGAAAGGGGAAATAATTCTACTAAACAGAATACTATAATCACATAAAGCAACCAAACTGTGTTGCAAGCAACTAAAGCTCCAGGAAGGTCCAGTGTAGCCCATAAACAGTGACAATTTGAATATGGGATAGGGGTCAGGAATGCTGAGATGGACAGAAGAAGACAACATGGATTCAACATTATGGTAAGTACATAACTTTCCTATCTGATATCTTTTTTGTCCACCTCAACAGATGGGGCAGAGTCCCAAGCTAGAATAATCGCAGGAGGCCCTGTGGAAGGACATTCTGGAGAATGGCAGAACCAAAGGAAGCTCTGGACCTGGAATATAGGTCAAGCTTGTAATGTGAGACAAACTTGTGAACTGAACAGCATGTAGCTGCTGCAAAAATATCATCATTGGAAACATGAATAAAGAATGATGTGGAGGCTGCAACAGCTCTAGTAGAATGCAACAGAAAGAAAACCAGCAGCTGCATAGTTTGGTTTTAAGCTATATACAGAGGTCTATATGATAAGCCCTGTAATTCTGGAATCCTCCTGGCTGACATACCTGCCACCAGTAACAGCATTTTCTAAGACAGAAATTTTAGATCTGGTGAAACTGCAGGCTCAAATGAAGCCTTGGTAAGACTCCACAACAGGATATCAGTGTCCCAAGGTGGGACAGAGTCCCTCACCGGGGGTTGTAAAAGAAAGACACCTCTTAAAAAAAGATTTCAAAGCCTCAAGGAAGCAATGGAAGCATGTTGCTCTCCCACATGAACTTAGAGATGACAGCTAGGTGTATTTTAGTTATAGAATAACTAGCCCCCTTGAATGGAAGAGATGCAGCAGGAAATCTAATTTAGATTGCAAGAGTTCTGAGAACACAGCTAAACCATTAGAACTAGCCCAAATGTTGAACCTTTTCCACTTACTCCTGTAGGTCTTTCTAGTGGATGGTTTCATGGAGGAATTGAGAATCTGTACAACCATGGAGGAAAGCCATGGATTCTTGGCCAGCATTGGAAGTGGAGAAACCAAACACTCAAATTGAGAGATTTGATGTCCGGGTCAGGCTTACCAGAAGGGTGAGGGATCTGGTATCCAGGGTGGGTTCACCTGGTTAGGCCAAAGGAAGGGTAACCAAACCTATTGGGGCCACAAGGAAGCAATGAGAATCACTTTTGCCTTGTACCAGACTCTGAAGAAACTTGATTATGAGTGGGTTTGAAGGATATGTATAAAGGAGACCCAGGGGTCACATATGGACCACAGCTTCCCTCCTAAGGGAAGAGCATCAGAAAGTTGCTGCACTTGGTGTTGGTTGGGATTCCAAACAGATTGCAGGAACACTGACCCCAGTGGCTGAAGATCTCTGATGCCACTGACAGATTAAGGGACCACTTATATGGCAGAAGAACTGACCTGCACAGTTTGTCCACTAAAATGCTGGACTTGTTTGGGATTTGCACTGCAACCAGAAAGCATTGGGAAGGTACCCCCATGGCCTCTTGACACAATGGATGAGATCAAGTTTAGCGTTGTCTGATGTACCAGACTACAGACATAGTGTCCATCTGTACAGCTATCACCCCCTTGGGGAGGCAATTCTCAAAGGCCAACAACTCTTGGTGGATCATTTCCAGAACATTGATATGAGATTGGCCTCAGTCTGGTACCAGGTATGTTAGACTATCTTCCCTACAAAATGCATCCCACCCCACCTCTGGAGAGAGGAGTTTATGGTTATTGCTGCCCTTGGTAGGGAAAATACAAAGGGACATCATAGTGGGATTAATTGAGAAATCATCTATCATGAAATATGTTATCTATAGGTCCTTGTGCGCTTGATTGAATGTTGCATCGACTGGGAAGTCATGGACGGAAATGGCCCATTGAAGCACCCCTATGTAAAACCTGGTGTGTGGAACTAAAGTGATATCCACTTCCATGTATCTTAAAAGTCAAAGAATCAGAGATGCCAGTAGGTTCTGATGATGCAGGACTTGAAAAACCTGAAGATGCGGAGACAAGAGTCTGGATGGGGGGGGGGGTTGGATATTTCTGTATTGATGTCCAGGTGGCAACCTAAAAATTCTACTGCTTGTACAGATTCCAGTTTGGACTTTTTGAAATGTATTGATATGTCTAAGGCAGAGCACAAATAGAGTAAGGAATATTTTGCATGAACTAGTGAATGCCTTTGTGGAGGCCATAATGAGCCAGTTGCCTGAGTATGGGAACATTTGGAACTCTTGCAACCTGAAATAGGCTGCTACCACTGACATACATTTTGTGAATGCCTGTGGTGAGGCCAAGGGGTAGTGCTCTGAACTGGAAATGACTGTCTCCAGCTGGAAGCACAGGAAACTCCTGGATGAATTGTCTGTTTTGATATAAAAGTAGGTGCCCTGTAGTTCCACCAAGCAAATTCAGTTGCCCTTACTCAGAAGAGATGATACAGACTGCACTATGACCATCCGAAAAGATGTTGGCTTGACAAACTAATTCAGCTCACTTAAGTCCAAGATTGGCCCTAGGTCCCCATTCTTTTTTGATACTAGAAAGAATCATGAGTAGACTCTGGATTCTGTGTGGTCTGGTGGGAACTCCTGGATTACTCTTTTTTTTTTTTAAAGCTTTAGTATTTCCTGTGCAGCTGCCCTTCTCTACTGGGGTGGAACACCTGGAAGGGTATTGAATGTTGCATTTGGGAGGTATGTGAAAGGAACAGAATAGCCTCTGATTATGGGTCAACATCAGTGAATCAGGGGTGATGGTCTTCCTGGCTTGAGGGTAGAGAATTAAGCTCCCCTAACTGTCTTCAGAGAAAGGCAGATGAGCAGCCATTCAGAAGCACTGGAAGGGTTTTTCGGTGAAAGAACCTCTGCATCCCTGGGTCTGTGGTCCTGTGTGCAACATCCATTAAAGTTTCCCTATCTGCCTTGGGGAGATCCTGTCATCAGAAGTATCCTGGTCAGGAATTTGGGACACAACCAAAAACATTTTCCACCCTTTTTGTTATAATTCCAGGACTTCTGAGGAGTGGAAGAATGAATTCTGATGGCAAAGTTTTGCTGTCCTTCTCACTTCTGGTCAAGGTGTCTGACTATAGGTTCAAACCAGGTTGACCCATCAAATGGGGCATTCAAGAAGAATGCCTAGAAGCTCTCTACAAATTCACATACCTGCATCCAGTCATGGTGCCTGCTGCCCAATCCATCTGCAGCATTAGATATGAAATGCATAGACATAGACTGCATGGTTGCTAGCTGGGATTCCAAAGTTCTTCAGGACTCCCCTGTCTTAAGACCCACCAAAGAATTTGACAGATCCTTTGTCAAATCCTTTTACAGTCCAATCAAATGGGCCATGCAGTTCAGCTCAGGCAAAGCAAAGGTCACTAAAGCATTGATATGCTTCATGAACCTGTCAAAAGCCCTGGACTCTCTGTTAGGTGGATGGACACAGACACTCTCCTTACAGTGCTATTTCATAGTATCTGTAGCCACCACAATAGGATCCACTGCAGGCCCCTTCCTCCAATGTGCCTTGTCCTTCAGGGAAACTAATATCTTATCAGGCTTGCAAAGGATTGGTTCTACAACATCTGGCTCCTTCCAAGTCCACTGAGAAGCTAAGTCCACCAGGCTGTCTTCTGGAGGGGACTACTTAGGTTATAGATGAGCCTGCACCAAATGTCTTGAGAAGCACTGACTCCTCCAGAAAAAGGGCATCAATAGAAAAGCCTCCCCTTTTTTAAGTAATTCCAGGAGCTCTCCAAGAGAGACCTCTTCTGGGTGAGATCTGGGGGACCTTCCCCCTCACACAGATTTGTATCTTTAGTTAGGGATTTCTAGGGGGAATCTAAATGCCTCCTCTTACATTTGTCCTTCATATGCTCTTCCATGAAGGCAGATAACAGGGTTAAGTCAGAAGCAACAGTGGGAAACCACTGGTTATGTTGGCTCAAAGCTGGTTGGTTCCAGCTGTCTTAAAGTGTCATGATGTGGCACCATAGACCCAGATGGAGTGAGAACATAGTGAGAGAGGATTTTCTCAAATACCTTGAATACCAAGGCTGAAGGGGTCATGAAGAAGTCCTTTTCAGATCTGCAGATCTTGATAGGTGTCCTCCCTAAGACACTGCCTCTCTAAGATCCCAGGTGGAGGTATGTGCCAAACTGTTGAGAGATCAAGTTCCAAAAGGAAGGGACAGCTGCAAAAACCTCAAAGTTGACCCAGATCCTGAGGCCTCAAAGCTGATCCTTCAGCTCTGGGACCCTTCCAGTTCCAAAGTGGTTGAAGTAAAGTGAGTCAAAGAAATAGTCAGAGTTGAAGCTGTCCAAGTTTTTGACTCTGGCAAGGGAACTACATGGGCTGCACCCAGATGAAAAGGGCACTGGATCCGACAAGCAGAACAGAGAAGTATAGATAACAAAGGGAGTGGAGAAGCAAGCCTTTTCCTCTTTCATGGTAGAGGGGAAAAGGAAGAACTCCCATCTTAACTTGGGTCTTCATGAAAGTTGTCACTCTCCTACTTTGGACACAATAGAAGAGTCTTTGTGGGTTCTGTTTAAGCAGCTTTATTTTATACAAACACATCATGATAGACGTTTACTGACTTTAACTTAGGTAACATATACAAACTACTGTAATAATGCAGGCTTACTCTCTGGCTGCATTCTCAAAATGGCACTAGGAATGGCACGCGCTTGATATTTATACATGCACTCTCAGTCTTTGACATGCTACTTAAAGATACAACACATAGCACATGCTCTCTGATCTACATCCTCGCTCTTGATAAAACAAAACATGCAATGTTATGGATATTTTGACATGCAGATATCACAGATAATTATCAGTCATGCATTAATCCAAGATCTAATAAATATATACACAGTTAAGTTCATGTTGCTACACATTGCACTCTTGGTTTAGATACTCATCCATAACGTGTGATATAAAATTGGGAATTGGGCTTAACTACTGGAGCTGTCTCTGAAAAATATTCGATCTGTGATTTACTTGGAACATCTTCAGGGATGGAATCAGAGGTAGGAACACCCTCTGGGATGGAAACAATAGTTGGCTCTCTCTGATATTTAGAGTCTGAGTTGCTATAAGAATGTTGTGATGATGATTCTGGTACAGATAACAGATATTTACAGTTTCACCTAAACTGCATATCTTCCGAGTCTATAAGGTAGGATCTTGGTTCAGTACATTTGCCAATAACTTGCCTTATGTGGTCAAAACCTTTTTCTGTTTGAAATCTGACAATTTCTCCTTCCCTTAATGGAGAATGAAGTTTGCTCGACTTGTTGTATATGACTTCTGGAATGAACGTTACTTAAATAATTGAGCCTTGATGGTCTTATTATTCTTGGCTTTAGGCTTTAGTAGATTGGTAGGAATAGGCAGCATTGTTCTTGTTTGCCTGGAAAGAAGTTATTGAGCTGGAGATCTGAGAACATTACCATGAGGAACATTCCTAAGGTTAAGCAGATTTAAGAAAATTAATTGTCATGTCTTGACCCTTCAAGTAGCTGTTTCACAATTTGCACAGCTCACTCTGCCAGGCCATTTGACTGAGCATACTCAGGACTGCTGGTAATGTGTTGAAAGTCCCGTTCTCTTACAAATTTCTGAAACAACTGGCTAGTAAATTGAGTTCCATTGTCAGAAATAACTTTGTGCGGACTACCATGGACTGAGAAATGACATTTCAGCTTAGTAATAATGGTAGTAGATGTTAGATTAGGTAGTAGTTCAATCTCAAACCAGTTTGAATAAGACTCTACCAATACCAAGTAGTGTAGATTGTTCCACTCAAAGATATCAGTGGCTACTGTCGACCAAGGTAGTTCAGGAACTGGATGTAGCTGAAGTGGTTCTCTTTGCAAGTGCAATCTAGTACTATTGCATACTGAACAAGAAGATAGTACTTTATCAGTGGTTTTCGGTAATGAAGGCTAAAATAATAATTCTTTTGCTCGCCTCTTGGTGGATGCAGAACCTAGGTAACCATGATGCAAAATCTGGATGTACTCATGTTGTAAGGAAGCAGGAACAATTTTAGGACCTTTGAAAATAATGCCATCTTCCATCAACATTTCATCTCTGTAGGGAAAATAGGTTTGCAGTTCAAGTGGTACACTAGATTGCTTTGACAGCCATCCAACATTAAGGTAGTGATTGAGCTTTTGCAAAATTGGATCAGTCTTAGTGTGATCTCTCAACTCATCAAGCCTAGTGGTAGAAAAATTACGTACTGCCATCACGTCAAAGTCGTCTGCATCAAGCTGTTCCATTGTATTCCTGGGCGATCTGGATAAGGTATCAGCAAGATAGAGTAGTTTACCTTTCATATAGATCATTTTAAAGTTGTACTTTGGAAATTTCAGCATCATTCTTTGAAACCTTACTGCAGCTGAAGGCACAGGCTTCTTCAGAATAGTAACTAGACATTGGTGGTCAGTCTCAATCTGAATAGCTCGACCATAAATATAATCATGAAACTTGGAACATGCAAATACTATTTCCAAAAGTTCTTTCTCAATTTGAGCATACTGCATTTCAGTTTGGGTAAGTGTTCTAGATGCATAGGCAACTGGTCTGCCCTCTTGAAATATAACTGTACCTAGACCAAATTTTGAAGCATCACAGGAAAAAGTTACTGGTTTGTTCACATCACAGTATCTTAATGTAGGTGGGGTGGCAATTTTTTGCTTGAGGTCATCAAACACCTTCTGGTGCTGTTCTAACCATGACCATGCAACATTTTTGCATGTTAGCTCTCTCTCTTAAAGGTGCTGTCAACTCACTGAAGTCTGGTATAAACTTGCCTAAATAGTAGACCATGCCTAAAAAATGCGTTAGAGCTTGAACATTGTCTGGCGCTGACATATCAAGAATTGATGCTTGCTTGGTCGGGTCTGTTCTCAAGCCAGTACTGGTAAATAAATACACTACATATGTAACTTTTGGAAGTCTGAATTTGCACGTCAGAGGATTGAGCTTCAAGTTTACTTCACATGCTCTGTTTAGAACTTTCTTTAGGTTTCTGTCATGCTCTGCTTCACCATTGCTTCCAACCAATAAATTAACTACTATTATGGCAGAAGGATAACACAAAAAATTGCTCCATTGCATGGTGGAAGACTTCACTTGCAGAATTTATTCCAAATGGCATCCTTTGAAATCTGTACCTGCCAAACAGAGTACTAAAAGTGGTTAGAAATTAGGATTTGTGATCAAGCATCATTTGCCAAAATTAACTCTTTGCATCCAAGACTGAAAAAAACAGTGGAATTTGGTATTAGAGCTGCAACCTCTTCGACTGTGCGCATTGGATGATATGGTCTTTTCAGTGCTTTGTTCAAATCTCTTGGGTCAATGCATACTGTGATTTTGTCTGAGCCGCTACTATAGATGACACCCATTAGGTTTTTTCTGTAACTGGACAAATTACACCTTGTTGCACCATTTTATTCAACTGAGCCTTAACTTTGTCTTGCATAGCTATCAAAACTCCTCTTGCTGGTCTAACTACTGGGGTGACCCCTTGGTCTAACTTCATGGAATACACTGCTGGAAGTTTGTCCAACCTCTCATTGAAAACATCAACATATTCTGAGAAAATGGTTTCAGAAAAATTAGAACTAGGAGTTGCACTGGTGTGATGAACTTCTTTGGTAAAAGAAACCAGATTCATTCTCAAACTATCTTTGAGACCCAATAAAGACCATGGTGGTCTTCTGACTACATAGAATAATAAGTTGTAACAGTTCTTGCCAAATAACATGAAAGCATCACTGACCTTTCGGCTTGAATCTCTTCACCTCCATAAGCAACAAGTTTTGCACTACTGGCCACACTGAGTTGCTCATTAGTTCTCACTTTAGCAAATGTGTCTGGTGATATAACATTACACTTTGAACCAGTGTCTACTTTAAGCTTTGTGGATTTACCATTGATCTGGACTGTACTAAACACTTAATAAATTCACTGCATCAACTTTCACCAATTACTGACACACCATCCACATAGAAAGCTCTCTACTTGATCAACCTGCTTTTTTGTGTGACCTTTCTTTACTACAGTGAGGTTTACCTGATTTGCAAACTTTTTGGAAATGGTTCCATTTTTCACACTTGTGACATTGCTGACCAAATACTAAGTATTTCTCTCTTTTAGACTCATGATTTGCATCACAATTGCAACAGTTAACAATAAGGCTGGACTTGACTTGGGTTTTGCTGATTTATGCTTGTACTGTACTGAGCATGTGCCTTTAACTGAACTGGTCTTAGAACTTGCTGGAAAACTACATAGTTTTCTTGATGATCCAGCAGGGGTTGTGGCTGCCATGTGCTTAGTAGGCCTATTTCTGTTTGCCACGTGTTGAATGCTATCTACGTTTGCTCTGGAGTCTGCTGAAACCATGCTGTTGTCATTTGCAAGCATACTTGTGTGTATGGCTTTACTCAACATTAAATCACTATAACATAGCAAGATCTTTCTCACAGCAGCACTATTAATACCACACATGAGCCTGTCCTTTATCAACTCATCCTTTAAGTCACCAAACTGACAGGTTTTAGCCTTGTTTCTCAGATCAGTTATATAAGCTGCAAACGTTTCCCCCTAGTTTCTGATCTCTTGTATAAAACAAATGCCTCTCTAGTGTAACATTTGTCTGGACATTACACATTTCTCTGAACTTGCACTTCAAACACTTGGGGTCTTCCCTTGACTCAGCCTGTACAACAGTATGATGGTTTTCACCTTCTCCTTCATATACTGCTGGTGCATACACAAATGAACGCTCTGTTTCTATGGCTTCTGACCCAGCTAAGTTTAACAAAATGAATGCCTTGCTGCATGCATCTTTATCTGAGTAAGCTGCTTGTATAAAACTGTCATACTCTTGCTCAAATATTCTCCATTTCTCTGCAATATTCTGATCAAGGACAAATGGTAAGGGCTTTCAAAATCTGCCATATTAACACATACCAGTGAAAGGTTTTGCAAATAAGCACATACACATATCCCAGAAATTTATGCCAGTACTTGTGACTTTGCTCAATAGCACAACGAGCCCCTGTATAACTGAACTTTGCAAAATAAGTATCTCTCGGGCACTGTAATATTCTTGAAATTACTGTATTGCACAAAATCGCCACTTAGTATAAAAAACATCAAATAACTACATGATGCAAGCCTCTGTGTAACTGGACTTTGCGAAATAAGTTTCTAGGGCATTGTAGTACTTTTGAACTTATTGTATTGCTAAAGTCATTTATCATTTGAAGAAGCACATCAAATAACTATATGATGCAAATGAACTGGACAGGAGAAGCTCAGAGTCGATAGCATTTTGAAGTAATGTCACTTTACGAATAAACAGTACACAACACACTGAAACTTCTCCAAAATGGCAGTGAAACACTCTGTAATGGCATCACTTATGTTCATAGGTTCATAGATTAGTACTAAGCTAACTGCCCTTGAGAGCCATTTTAAGCTTAGCCAATTAACCCTTGTGAGACTCAAACCCTGCACTTTGTGCTTGCAAGGCAAACACCTTAACCATTAGGCCACCCTCCTAACCCTTGTGAATAGACACACCCAGCACAAGAAACTTTTCGAAATGGCTATACTTTATGAAATAGTTGCACTTTGCACACAAATAACTCTTCAAAATACATGTACAGCAATGCGCACACACTGCAAGTACTTTTACACACTTTGAGATACTCTGAATAACTTTAGTTATGCCCTTGATACAATATGAAGTCATAGTTATGCCAAAACACAGCACTCTGCCAAAAAACATGTAGTCGCCTTGCTTAATTACACATAATGCACCCCTTTTTGTCATTATTATATTTGTTTTGCTCACTTAATTTCTTGTACTTTTATTGTGCTCATTTTACTCTAAACATGCCTGTTTTGCTTTTAAACATACTCATTTTACTTTTCTGTTAATCATTTCATCAAATAGCGTTACTTTAAACATTTCCCTAAGTTAATACACCTTTTGTGCCTCCCACTTTTTTAATAATGAGTTGTGTGCCCTTGTACTGCCCCATTTTGTTATTTTTTATGAAATAAGTAGTTTGTGCATATACTCATTACATTTGTTTCTTTTCTGGCTCTTTTTTGTGCTTGTTTCTTTTCAGTTTACCTTCACTGTCATCTCTGCACCTCATGGCTCCGAATCTTATTCTCTATGATCCCGGTTCTGACACCATGTCGCTCTCCTACTTCAGACACAATAGAAGAGTCTTTGTGGGTTCTGTTTAAGCAGCTTTGTTTTATACAAACACATCACGATAGAAGTCTACTGACTTTAACTTAAGTACCTTATATACAAACTAACTGCTGTAATAATGCGTGATTACTCTTTGGCTGCATTCTCAAAAATGGCACATGCTTGATATTTATATGTGCACTCTCAGTCTTTGATGTGCTACTTAAAGATGCAGCACATAGCATGTGCTCTCTGATCTACAAAAGTCTTTATCATCTTGTCCAAATCTGCCTCAGACAAACTCCAAGAGAACAGTATTGACCTACACTATGAAGTCACTGAGGACGGTCTTGAGGATCAGTGCCAAGCCTTTCTGGGGGGAAATTATGGAGAGATGAAAAGTCAGCAAGCAAAGGAGAGTAGTAGTGCTGAAATTGAATTCATCCTCAAGTCTTGGTGAGTACCTTCGTGAGGTAGACCCTGTTTTTTTACAAAATCTCACCAAGGCGACACTGATATATAGACTGTATTTATATAGCATCTCTCATGGACAGAAGTAAGTCAAAAACAAAACAAGATAGTTGGGTGCACAAGTCCCAGGATAAAAAAGGGTCTAATCCTGGTAGGCGCACTGGTGCCAGGGCTGGAAAAAATGACAGTGTAGATTCCTCAAAATACAGAAACACTCCTACAATGGGGCAAGGCCAGGCCCAGGGGGAGGATGGCTCCTCTGTTGTAAAAGGAAGTAGCAATCCACAAAAATCACAAAAATTGATTGGCCAAAAAAGAGCCATAAAGACAATAGAGTGGACTATTGAGGATAAGAAAGAAATTATGTATTGTTACTATTATGTAAGAAGCCCAGAATTTCCAGACACATTATATACAAAATGATTAAGAGAGAAATTAGAGGAAAGAAAAATACTTCCGCAAGAAAAACTGTCAGAAGCTTCAAATAAAAAATTGCATTCATTAATACAACAGATTTTTTAAAAAAACAGTATATAGATCAAAAAACTTTGATCTGCTTGGAAAAAGAAGCATCTGAGGAAGTGTGAAAATATAAACAACAAAACCTAGAGATATTTGAAAAATATAAAAAAGATATATGGACATGGGAAAGAAAGAGAGATTTGATATGGTGCAATATTTATGCAAAGGAGAAAACTAAGTTAACTAATATAGAGAAGGCAGTCTCAAAGACATCCAGATATGGAAAATTTCACAATAAAAAAATAATATCACAAAGATGTAATGTGGAAAAGAAGATTAGTAAAGTAGAAGTTAAAGAAATAGAAGTTGAAGTTATGGAGTGCCTACAAAGTGAAGGATTTAATATAGAAGGTCTAACACAGACTACATCACAGCATGATGGAGTGAGTCCCCAGAATAAGGAAAAGCAAGAAGATCAGGAGACATGTGAAGAAGAAATATGGACATGGGAAAGGAAAATAAATTTAATATGGTGTAATATTTATGCAAAGGAGAAAGCAAAACTAACCAATACAGAAAGAGCAGCAGCAAAGATATTTGAAGAGAAATACAGGCAAAGGAATCCAGATATGGAAAACTTTGCAATACAAAAAATGAAAAGACTAAGAGGAAAAGTGGAAAAAGAGATTAGTAATGGAGAAGTCAAAGAAATAGAAATTGAGGTTATGGAGCAGCTGCAAAGAGTAGGATTCAGTGTAGAAAATCGAATGCAGAAAGCACTACAACAGGATAGAGCAATGGATATCCAAATTAAGGGAAACCAGTGGAACAGGAAACAATTGGTCTGGTGTCATATCAAGATATTTTGGAGCCTTCCACAGCAAACCAGTATAAATGTTCACTTGAAGCAAGACAGCAAGGAAAGGAACAGGAAACTGTGGAAATTCTGATGCATTCAATGTTGAGGAGTGATAGGACAGTGAGTTTCCATATGACAGAGCAACAGATGACACAGGATGAAATTGAAGAGAATGTGCCACAGGAAGATGCTATAAAACTTTCTATAGAATGCCCGTAGGAAATGGAAAACAAGGGTTGTGCCCTCAGTTTGGAGGAAAATAAGCTAAGAGAAGAGTTGCTTGATTTAATGGACATATATAGATATATTAAGATCAATGAGATAAATAGACTGTAGAAGGTCAATAAAACCCAAAATGTAAGAAGTCTGATAAAACAAATGAATGCAGTAATTAGGACTGTCCATAGAGATCCATGTGATATAACAGAAGGAAATAGGATATACTACTGTGCTGCTAAATTAATAACTGATAAAGTTCTACCACAAGATCACAGGGTAGTGAGGGAAAGGAAGGGGAGAAATTGAATACCATCATGGAAGTATCAAATAGAGAAAACTATAAAGCAATTAAGACAAGAAGTGCCACTGTTAGAAGATTATAGAAGAGGGAACAGATCAACAAAAATACTTCTAAAGATAGATATGATTTAAGCAATGCACAGTATTAGAAAAGACCAGGATCTATCATGCACTATCACAACTAAACTAAAGATTTCAGCACAGGTGGGAAAACTTAGAAGATACACAGATGAATATAAGGGAAAAGCACAAAGTAAGCAATTTATTGATGACCCAAAAAAGTTCTATAGAGAATTGGGAAATAAGGCAAAAGGAATTGAAAGACTGCCAAAAAAAGAGGAAGTAGATACATTTTGGAGAAGTATCTATGAAGATCCTGTAGAACATAACAGAGATGCTAAATGGATAGAAAAAGTAAAAAAAAAGAATAAGAAGTTTAAAGGTACAGGATATGAGGTACCGAGAGATTGAAACAAAGTTGAGAAAAGCCTCTAACTGAAAAATCCTAGTCCCCAATGCAATACCTAACTTTTGGTTAAAAGTATTAACATCTTTGCATGAGGATTTAGCCATGAGTAAGAACTATTTATATGCTCACCCCTAACAGACACCATACTGGCTAACAACAGGCAAAACAATGCTCTTAATTAAGAGTGAACCTGCAAGCTACCCTAAAAATTATAGACTAATAATTTGCCTTCCGATGACATATAAACTATACACTGGAATTTACGCCAACAGAATTTATAGTCATTTAGAAGAAAACTCAGTTATAGCAGTAGAAAAAAAGGGGGACTAAAATAAAGTCATATGGAACAAAGGATCATTTGTTGTTAAAGTTAAAGTGGAGAACTGTAAAAAGGGGAAGAATCTAAGTATGGCATGGATTGACTACAAAAAAGCATTTGATAGTATCCCACATTCATGGATAAAAGAGTGCTTAATAATGTATAAGATACACCCTACACTGATTGACTACATTACAGTAACCATGAAACAATGGCAGACCACTTTGCAGTTAAACCATGATAAAGGACAGATTATCACAGGGATAAAAATTCAAAGGGGGATATTCCAGGGTGACTCTCCATCACAGTTGCTATTCTGCCCTGCCATTAATCCATTAAGCTATTTACTTAACAGCTTAGGCCATGGCTACAGTTTGGCTCCTAGAAAACAACAAAGTCTAATGACGTCTCATCTTCTTTTTGTCGATGATTTAAAACTGTATAACTCATCAGATGAGGAACTGAAAGCACAGCTGCAGGTTGTCAAAACTTTTTCAGATATATTAGAATGTCATTTGGGCTTGATAAATGTGCAAAGGCAACCTTTAAAGCAGGAAAACTGCAGCACCAGGAAAACGTCAGTTTGGGACAAGAATGTGATATAAAAGAACTCGAGCAAGAGGGAGTGTATAAATACTTGGGAATTGATGAAGGATCAGCAATAAAACATGAACAAATGCAAATAAAACTCAGTAAGGAATACTTTAGAAGACTTAATAACTAATAAAAATGACCACCAGTGAAGAAAAAAAACAAATAAAACCAAACACTGGAACAACAGAGGAAGACACCAACCAGGAATTAGCTTATAAGTCTGTGTAAAAATGTTTTTGCTTTTGTATTTCTGAAGAAGTCATTCTGACAAAAGCGTTGAGTAAAAGTTTTTTTTACGCTAATTCCTGGTTGGTGCCATAGACTTAAATGAATCCTGAGAACAGCATTGACATCTGGGAACAAGATCCAAGCTATAAATCAATTTGCTCTTCCTGTCCTAATGTACAGTTTTGGAGTGATTGACTGGTCCCAAAAAGTGTTGGATAGATTAGATATTAAAACAAGAAGGATGCTTCATGCTCACAAAATGATTTATAAAAATCAGTGTATACCAAAATTATATATTCCCCGTTCTGAAGGAGGGATAGGCCTCCTTAAAATTGATTACATGTATAGGTCTGCAATCGTGGGACTCCACACATACTTATTGACCTCACAAGATCCAATGTAGTGAAAGTTTTGAAAGCTGAGGAGAATAAATCTAAGATGACTTCTCTGCTTAATTTAGCAGAAGCATATCGACATCAAGCAAGAATGGAAATCAAACCACAAATAGATAAAAACCAGGCAGCAACTGAATGTGCCAAAAAAACATAAGAAGGAATATAAGGTGAAGGACCAGATGAGAAGGGCAGAAATGTGGGAAAAACATGAAAACTTCTGGAACAGCCTCGTGTTGATCAAGAATGAATGCAGGAATGGTTAAGGAGATGTGAATTCAAACCAAGAAATGAAAGGTTAATATTGGCAGCCCAAGATAGTGGGCTATGTACACACTGGTTTACAAAGTCTGTTGTACATAGGTTCATAGATTCATAGGTAGGTACTAGGCTATCTACCCGAGGGCATTTATAAGCCTAGCCAGAGTGTGTCGGCTTTTGCCACCCCATTGATTAACTTATCCTCTGTCAAGCAGAGCCAATGAAGTAATCCCAGGGGTGTATTTTCTGTTACCCATCCACTCGTCAAGGTTTCTCTTCAAGAATGTTAGTGAGGGGCTCTGCCTGATGTAATTTGAAATTTTGTTCCAAAGCATGGGGAGTCTCTGTGACAGGAATCTATTCCTCCAGCATGTTCTATTTATTGTTGTGGCGAGGTTTAGCTCACTAGAGCATGTGGCTCGCAGTGACTTGGATTTCTTTAGGTGGAGCATGTCCATCAGTTCTGAGTTGGACATGGCTTTGTAAGTTAGGCAGAGGTCACCTCTGAGTAAGCGATATGCCACTGAGTACAGCCGGAGTTTTTCAGTCGGGCTGCATAGAACATATGTTTGAGGCCAGTAATCCTCTTGGTGAGGTACTTTTGTGGTCTTTCCAGCTGTTGGAAGTGTCTTGTGAGGTACATCCCAAATGGGGCATTGTACTCTATGATGGGTCTAATGAGTGACAAGTAGAGGGGCACTACAACCTCTTTATTTCTAGATGCGAACCCTTTAGTAATTAGCAAGGAATTGGCAATATGGTTGTCAAAGGAGAGATTACTATCTACCTGGGTCCCCAGATCTCTTAATACTTCTTTTGTATTAAGGGGGCTGCCACCTATGTGGTAATTCATGGGTGTTTTGTTTTTCCCAAATGGGATGACTATGCATTTTTTGGCATTTAGCTTGAGGCCATGACTTTGGCACCAGGTGTCCATCTCAGTAAGGCCCTTTTGGAGAATGTCCGTGTCAGCCGGAGAGTCAATTATGGCTCCCAATTTGCAGTCATTGGCAAACTTGGTTAGCCATAGTCCTCCTGTGTTTGCCTGTACTTCTGAGAAGTATATGCCAAACAGTAGGGGTCACAGGACTGAGCCTTGCGGGACACCACTTGTGACTGGTTTAGAGTCGGACCTGGAGCCCGCTATTCTTACCGTGTGAGTTCTGTCTGTAAGCCAGTTGGCAACCCATCTCATGACATAGGGGTTTATGTTCAGGCTGATGAGTTTTTCTGTAATACCCGAGTGGGGAATGGTGTTGAAAGCCTTGGCGAAGTCAAGGTAGGCTGTGTGAACCACCTTTCCCTCGTCTATGGCCTTGGTGACTGTCTCCAAGAAGTCAACCAGGTTTAGTAGGCATGATCTGCCCTTAATGAAGCCGAACTGGGTCAGGTCAAGTGTTTGGAGGTTCCCGATGTCTTTGTTAATGAGTTCCATGATGATGCGCTCCACAGCCTTGCAGACCAGGCTAGTCAGGCTTATGGTGCGATAGTTACCAGGGTCAGTTGTGGCCCCTCCTTTGTGGAGAGGAATAACCATTGCTGTGCGCCATTCTATGGGCATGTAGCCTGTGGCCAGACTGAGGTTGAACAGCATGTTTAGGTGGGGGGTTAGTTCGTTCTGTAGTTTGTGCAAGATGCAGCCTGGGATACCATCTGTTCCCATTGATGCTGTGTTTTTGACTTTTGAAAGGGCTGTTTTCGCCTATTCATCTGTGATTTTTGGGACACTACACTTTTATGGTATTGTTGTGGGCCCTTTTGGAGGTGAGGGGGTGAAGTTTGTACTGAATCTATCTGCTAGGATGTTGGCAATATCAGTAGGTTCAGTATATTTTGTGCTATTTTGCACTAGTTCAGTGCATATCTGCGAGTTGCCACTTAGATTCTTAACATAGCTAAAGAAGGCTTTGTGGTTATCTTTTGAATCCTTGGCTATTTTTCTTTCGAAGTTAGCCTTGGATGATTTCATGAGGGACCTTAGTTTCTTACTGATACTGATCAGGGATGTCTTTCCTTCTTGGGACTTGCTTTTTTCTGAACTAGTTTCCTTCTATTGTATAGCCTGTTTATTGCAGGGGTCCACCAAACTGGTTTCCTTCTCTTAGAGGAGTGAGTCTTGGTTTTGCTAGGGATGGCACGATCCATGCATCCTTGTAGGTGCTCATAGAGTGCATTTGTAAAGGTTTCTGCATCTTGGGCAGCGTTATCCTTTAACATGGGGGCTGTGAAACTTACCACCTCTGTCTTAAATAAGGTGAAGTTTGCTTTACAAAAGTTTTTTACTGTGGTTTCCTTAGGTGGGGGTGGTGGTGGGGTGTGGACATCCAGAGTGATTATCCAGAGTGATTAGTTTATGGTCTGATCTAACTAGTGACGGGTTGACCTCCAGTGTGGAACACCTGTTGCCCATGTTGGTGATGACCAGGTCCAATATGTTTTCACCTCTGGTAGGGGAGTTTACCAGCTGATCCAGGGTGTTTGAGTTGATAAATTCCAGTAAGCACTGGGCCTGGGAATTTGTACTTGAGTAGTTTTCCCAGTGAATGATAGGGTAATTGAAATCGCCCAATATCAGGGTGTTCGGAAGGACCTTCATGTTTTCCAGTGTCTCCAGAAAGGTGGAGTGGTGGTCTTGGGTCATGGAGGGTGATCTGTAGCAGGCCACAATATGCATTGCAGATTTGCCTGATGTTAGTTGCACATGGATGATCTCAGAGGTATCATGCCATGCCACTAACCTGGAGGTGTGGGTATCCTTGATGAATATGGATACACCCCCTCCTTTTGTGTTTCGGTCTGTGTTCTGTGGCCAAAATGTGTGGTATGAGTTGTAGCCTGGTAGTGCAGGAGTGCTCTCTGGTGCCTTGAACCAGGTTTTAGTTACTGCACAGATGTCGACATTCTCCAAACTGATGAGTGCTTCGAGCGCATGCATTTTGAGATTTAAACTCCTGGCATTGAGTAGCATAACCCTCAGTTTTTTGTTAATTGTGTTGTTTATGGAGGTGGATTTGACTTTTGAGCCTTGCCTAAAAAAGGCACTATGGGGGCACCAAGAGCCTTGGCCAGTATTCAAAAGCCTAGGGGTGACAGGTGCAAGCCGTCTCTTGCAAAGCAATGCGGCTTGTTGAGCATGTCGTCCCAGGCTGACAGACACTGGATCCCCTTTCAATGATACCAGAAACTTAGCCAATTGTTGAAATTTATCATTTTTTCTTTATACTGAGGTATCATTCTTGGTGAGGGCAGGATGCTACTCAGGGTCAGGGTCATACCAGCCTGGGTTGCATGATCAGAGAGCTCTTCCATGTCTCTTTTCATGTAGTCCAGGGAGGTACATCTCAGGTCATTCACACTGACATGAACAATGACAGAGTCATATTTGTACTTGTTCTGGAGTGACCTGAGTGCTTGTGTTATGTGGTGGATTCTGGCTCCTGACAGGCAGCTAACAGTAACCTTCTGCTTGTCCAGCCTAGTGAGTGGGACATCAGTGTGCCTGACGATAGAGTCACCTATTACTAGTGTGTTAGGTATGTTATTTTGCCTTAAGGGCTGTGATTGTACGGCAAACTGGTTTTGTGTTTTATGTGTTGTCTGGTTTGTGACAGGAAGTGCAGGTTATTTGGGTGTCTGCTTTGCAGGTCTCTGATGCTTTTGCAGGTTTTTATTTAGAGCCTCCAAGTATGATTTTGTGTATTTATGTGTATTTTTTGCCAGTGCTGTTTTAGTAGGTCTGTGTGCGGCTGGAGGTGTGGTGCAAGTGTTAACCTTCTCCTCTTGACTGTCTGTTCCAGTCCTGGGTGGAGACAGCTTAGCTTCCATTTTGGCTGTATAATTGCATGTCTCGCATATGTTAGTGTTTTGTGGTAGGAGGAGAGGGTTGTCTGTGTACATGAGGCAGTTATAACATTGCCTCAGGATACCCAGATTCACCAGCTGGACTGGAGAGTGCACCTGAAGTTGCCCTTTGGTCATGTTTGAATAGTAGGGTGAGCTGCTTAGTCGCTTGGTTGGTGAGGGGTCAGTGACAGATTGCTTGCTATTAGGTCTGAGTAGGTCCTGGGCTGTAAGATGCTTTTTGAGTGCTTAGGTTGAGTTAGACTAGTTTCAAGGGAAAAACTGAAGAGGAGACTTAGTGGAGCTGGGAATAATTTAACCGTAGCTAAGCAGCACTGCTAACTGTGCAAACGCGGTTTTTATAGTAGGGAAATGGAAGCGATAGAAATTAGCCCAAAATGGCCAATAAACTACTAACTTCTGGGCTGGAACCACTCCTCTGGGGACAGATAGGTTGCTCAAATGTGGGAGAAACAGACAAATGTAGGTTTTGTAAAACCGAATTGGAAACAGTCACACACCTTGTTGCTAGTTGCGATATACTAATGGCAGAAGGACTGTATACTGAAAGGCATAATAATGTGGCAAGACTGTTGCACTGGGGATTGTGCAAACATTATGGTATTGAAGTGGCTGAAAAACACTGGAAACGAGCTGCAAAGCATCATAGAAAATTAAGTTTATATCACATGGGATCACCGATTACCAACAGTTCAAAAGATAGATGCTAGAAAACTCCGGATATAGTGGTCCAAGAAAAGAAGACAAAAGTAGCATTGATCATTGAAATCGCCACAGCCAGTGGCTATAGTGTCTTGCGTACAGAGAGACACAAAGTCATAAAATACCAGGATCTGCAGGCAGAAATGAGAGCAATGTGAAAGAAAGATACCCAGACAGTTCCAATAGTAGTACAAGCAATGGATCTTATAAAAAAAGAATTTTCAAATATATTTAGATATGTTGCCAATCCATGTAACCCCATACAAATTGCAGAAGGAGTCATTACTGGGCACATCACGGGTGCTGTGAAGAGCACTTTTGACTGACATCAAAGATTGAAGCAATACTAATTTCATGAACTTTAATCATACTTTGACTTAGGAATGGGGTCCATTATCATCATGGTATTAGAAACCCAAAAGATTTTGAAAAATTAGAAAAGGGGAAAAGTTGGCAACCAGATCCTGAGGGGGGTGGTTCCACTGAAAACACCAGATATGTTGAAGTAGTCTCTGCCAGGGATTGGGTCTGATGCTACTTTGATCTAGACACTGGCATAGAAGGTGTGGAATCTGAAGGATGAGGGGTCTTAGGAGCCAGTCCTTGTAAAATGAAGGGTCCAGAGACCTCTTCCGAAGTTCTTTGGATCTTTCTCTCACTCAATTTATTTGCAAGAGTCCCTGTTCCTGTTCTTTTCTCTAAATCTGTTCTTTTTTGACTTACCTGAATGCTTTTTTGAAGAAGAACCTAAAACAGAAGGATCTGATTTGTGCAGGGTGAAGGCCCCTAAACACAAGTTTAAAACAATGATCTGAGAAGGCTCGAGTGGATCCTGTGTTGGACACTTTTTAAATCCTGAAGCCTTGTCTGGCATGATAAGTACAAACAGGCACACAGAAACAGATGAAAATGGAGGGAAACACTAGTACTAACACCAATGTGAAGGAATTAAAGTCTCAGAATTCAGGCTGAACACACACAAGAAATATATCAACCCCACAAAATCTTATACATAGAAGAAAAAGTGAAGCATATATGCATAAAACAATAAAACAAGCCTGAAAAAGAGTGAGGCTGAAAGGCTAATTAGTGCATTATGTGAGAGTGGAGGATTGAACCTTGGATCTGAAGTTTAGTTGTTGGCCTTGCCTTGGATCCCTATTAATCCATACACCCATCTGTACAGGCAGACAGAAAAGCCAACATCAGCTGTAACATTACCTTTCCTGTGAAGAATCCATTCAAAACACATCTGTAAGGCACAGCATAATCACATCTTCATTTTTTTTGCAGCTAGTGTGAATAGTCACTTGTCTCATCCAAGTTTGTCTGTCTCCTTCAAGCAAAGAATGATAAATACCCATTTAACAGTAGCCTTTTTTAAAATTATTGTATTGTTTGTTTAATGTGTTATTTCTAAAAAAATTAGGGGTAGCTAGTTTATCTGTACAAGACTGATTCTATGGATTAGCATTCACATTGCTTGTATCTTGTGAGAAACACAACACACCCAATTATAAACACTGTAAGACCTTTAACAGAAATACACTTCTTAGGAAAACTAGAAGTCTTAGGGTTTTCATCAAGCATCACAAGTTGGTCGCACTGGGATACTATTATGTGCCCCTCCTCTAACAGTTGGATTTACTAGATGCTGAAAGCTTAGGAAGACATTAAGGAATCCTCAAAACTATATTCAAGCTCTGTAAAATGGGTAAGTTGGGAAAGGCTTTAACTAAGAAGCTCACCCATTAAGAGTCTGAGGCCTAAGAGACCTAAGAGAATCAGACTCCACTTAGGGCTGAGCTACATTGTCCTAGTTAAGCTCTACCCCAGTCTTGGCCTCCAGTTTGGCAAATGCATCTCTTGTAGTAGAGAGGTAATGTAAATGAGCAAGACCTTTGACTTTTCAGTTGCTGCATCACAGCAAGATTCTATTCATCAGCCATCTGCAAAATCTAATTGTCTTCTTCAGGACAGCCAGTCAGGGTTTTTCTACTCTTCAGTGATACTAAGCAGTGGAAATCCCCAATATTTCCTGTATTTGCCTACAGATGGGATCCACCGCAAACTATAGTCAATAACTCCCTTAGGCAGGCACCTGCCTTGCCAATACTGCAGAACTAGGTACTTGAGTTACAGTGCAGCACCAACATCTAGCAACAGCCTCCATCTGAGAAGTAGTTACTCAATGGATATTCAGGATCAATTTATGCAGAGTGTAAGGGAAGTTAACACAAACAGATATGAGATACCCAAAGGAGATACAATGTTTTACTGAGGATAGCATAACACAGGCCACTAGCTATAACTCATACAGTGCAGACTTTTAATGGTGTGTTTGATAATGCCTAATTAGACCTTAATTCTCAACCACATGGGCCAATGAAACTTGGTTGAGTTCACAAAGTGCAAGACCAATACAACCACTTCTGTAAGAACCCTGAAGCAGACTCAGCCATTATTTCTTTGGATGCTTTATAGGAGACTAATCTGACACCCAGTCTAAATGCTTCACAAATGACAGGGAAGGTAGAGTTGTGTAAAGGTTCAGCAAGAAAGTATATATCTTTGCCACCCAGGAGATCTAAGCTATAAATTACTAGGTACACACTCCAATATTAGGGGATATCATCAAATAGACTGAAGACCTAGCCAAGGAAACCAGAGCTGATTCTTTAAGGAGAAGATGATAACAGCATCTTCACTGACAGCGGACAAGGTGATGGGGACACTATATTAAGTGTGATTACAACACCGTGAATGTCTGTTATGTGATGGTTGCCATTGAAACAATGATTAGTGGGCATGGATGACTTCAAGATCAGGCTCTGCAAGAAGATGCAAAGATGCAGTTGTTTAATCCACCCTTAGAGAGAAGTAAACTTTTTGGTCCTCATTCTCCGAAGACATTTAAAAACTCAAAGAAAAGGGAAATACAGTTTAGTCTGTTAAACTCTTCCACCCTCCAGTCCCAAAGCACTCTAGGAATAAAGTATGGCAGGTGATACAGAGGTTTAGGCTGTGATGTGTAGTTCCTAAGGTACAGGGTTTGATTCCCTCATTTGTCTGCTGTGTGACCTTAAGCATATCACTTAACCAGACCTTTCTCTCAGGCACCCATCCCAAAAAAGGGTTTGTTTGTCAAACAGGCCTACCTGATTAAAAAAAATAATAATAATAATACCCATTTGTTATTAACCACACATACAGCAGTAGTCTTTTTATAGAAAACAAATTGGACCAGTATGCTTGGAGCGATAATAGGTCCACATATGTCTTCTTCAATCGGTACTGGATCTACACAGCTGTTCTTACCTTTCCCTCTCTTCCTCCTCTTCTGCAGCACCTCTTGGGTAGGAGAATCTCCTATTTTTGGATGAAGTGGTTCTTCTTGTTTTCAGATAGCTAGACAGGTAATGATGACTAATATCAGGTTACACCAAATAATTTGTTCGGTTTCCTCCCTTCTGAAGCATACCACATCTATCAAAGAATCAGCTGCACATGGCTAAACCTAGTCTTCAACAACCTTTCCATGTAAAGATTATAGCAATTTCTCCAGCAGCAGAAAAAGGAAGAGGGTTCTAATTAACATAATTCCTAATGCTGTACAATAGATCCACTGAAGATGCATCCTAAACATGCCTTACCTTAGCAAGTTTGTAAAAATAAAGAAATTTAGGATGCACATCTTGCCTTTTTAATCACCCTATAAAAAAGGAACCCTTATCTGCACATCCCTGTTCACAAAGCTGACAGGCAAAACCTCAGATTCACAGCAGGGAAGCTATTACTTCCAATACAAATCACTGAATTTTGGACTTTCTGCTACATCCAGACTTATTTAGTGACTGCATGGTTCCAGTCTTTGAGAACCTGAGATTGAAGGCTATCCATGTGTATTCTTTCCTGTTTGACTGCCAAATCCAAAATTTCCAAGTGAGAGAGTTAGAGAATAACCTCAGCTACAGATTTAATTGGCTCAAAAGTCTGGATATCTCCTAGAACCTCAAAAAGGCAAGTGATTTTCCATGTACCACAAGACTTTCCTAGGAACTATTATGGATACCATGTTTTGTATTGTATCCTTACCATAAGCCAAAATCTTAATGATAAACTAGTCCTTCTTGAAGTCCTACCAGAAAAATGTTACTAAATGCATTGAGGTTTATGTCATCCTTGTGGTCCATCATGCTTGTCAACATATGAGAAAGATCCAGTGGTACTTGAAAAACCTGTAAAACCAGTTCACAGAACCAAAGACTTTTCTTATCCAATCCATCAAAAAAGAGATTACTTGGTGGGCAACCCAATTAAGCAGCAATCCTAACTTTACATTTACCCCCCACCAGAACTGAGATAGAGAAGCAGTGATGATTTACTGGGATATGCTTCAGAGGCATTCTTGCTTCACTTCAAAGTGTAAATTGGTGATCCAGGGATCTTAAGAACAAATATATATATATATATATATATATATATATATATATATATATATATATGTGAAGGATATAAGAAATAATCCCTGCCCTTCAGGTATTAAAGTCAGTACGCTACGCAGGGATCCTCTAGATAGCAACTGTGATGAAAGGAGATACTGCCTGTAATTTTGTAAATAATTATATGTCATTGGTGAATATCAGAATGATTTATATAAGACGCTTGTGTTACAAATGTATTAGAAATGTATGTCGTGTATAGCAAACTGCTCTGTACAGATGTTTGTGTTGAAAAGGTATCTATAAAAGTGCTAAGTTTAAAAAGTACCACAGTGTGCCCTACTGGAAGAGAACAGAAATGCACAGGCACTATTGTAACTGTTTAAATGTATATATTTTAACAGTGGAAATTGGGATACAAGAGGTTAACCTCAGTCTAGTAAACTTTAGAAAAATATCTGAAATTAAATTAATTTATAGGACGCAACAAACAGGCATCCTATAAAGTTTTCAATGCAGCTAGAGACACAGAGTCTGTGCTAGGAAGCTTTCTCTATTGTCCTTGGAGTGAACTAATTGCTACTTTTGAAGCATGAAGGAATACAATTGTTTTATGACTTCCACCATCTGCCAAAGATCTGAGGAAAAGTCTTGTCTGTATATTTTTATAGGTAGATGCTAAATGCTGCCACCTTCTAGCAATGAGGGTTTTGGCATGGGAACTAGATGTCAGATGACCAGAAATGATGTCATTCTGCAAGCTATCCCAGCAGTAATATTTTAGATATTAGTTTGAGAAGTTTCTTAGTAAGACAGAGCATTCTGCATTATGTCTTGGACCTGACAACAACAAGATCCATTCACCACATCTGCCTTGCTGTATTAGCAAGTTCTTAGGTTATAGTATATAATTTTCTTAGATTCAGTCAGGAATATAGTGAATCTTAGTTTAGATACTTTTATTTATTTATTTGAGACTGTCCTGCAATGTTGTTTTAAATATTTCCTGTGGTTTTGAACTCTGATGTCACTGTGAATATATATGTAGTATTGTCTCATTCTTTTATTAATTATTAAATATTTTTAAACCTTTCATTGTGGCTGATCTGTTTAGAGATATTTAAGTTTTGTGAGTACTTGCATATTTATTTGGTGACACTGTGTTGGCCACTCCTAATAGCCTTGCTCTTGGTCAAACTACCATTTCTGTTAATATTAATATTACACAGTAAAATTGGACTCCCTTTGTTAATGGCATTAAAGTAGTTGATAAGGGGTTCCGGTGGCAGTGGTAACTACCTTATAGATTGGCCAGAAGGGGGTACAGCAAGTAAGCCTGTGCATCCTTTCCCTAGGTGTGTGTGTTTGTTTGTATGTAAAACAAATCTCCAAGAGTGTGTGTTGGAGGACTTGGCTTCGATCCCTGGCTAAGGACACAACTCTATAGCTGTGCCAGTGGGGAGTCTTATTGGGGATCTGGAGGAAGTGAGAAACCAGCCCCAGATTGACTGTGGTCTCTGTGTGCTCTTAAGGGAAACTGCACTTGATGCAGAGAGCTACATCTGGAAATACTGTGTGTGTACCTGTGATTCTCTAAGTGAACATCCCTCACTATTACCAGTGGTGAGGATTGAGGCTCCTTGATTACTGGTCCAGTGGAGGGTCGTCACAGCAACAAACAACACAACCATGATGTGGTACCTCAGGCTCTAAAATCCGGCCTCAAACCACAGATCTTTTGAAAAGAAACAGACAATACAGCCCGAATGTGGTACATCAGCAAGTCAGGGGAGTGGGGCACTCACTCTAGACTCTCAGTAGGTTGACCACAGGATGGACACACACTGCCCATCCTCTGAGGGATTGTGGCTATATACATCCTGCTTTGCCCTGCCCTCACCCATGGATAGGCACATCCCTTTTTCCCCTGCCAGCTCCATCAAACACCTGAGCTTCTAACTGAATTCAGGTCAAGTGGGCCATAGTCAGGGCTTTATCAGTGTATGCTATAAGAGCAGGCTATATGTTTATAATTTAACCAATAAAAATAACTTTATTTGCAGTCTTTCCAAAAGAAGGTTAGAAAAAAGCAAGAACAGACTTTGTCAGCCCTTGTTATTTCCCTTGAACACATATTATTTGTTTTATTTCTTATAATTTTATCTCAAGTTGCACTTTATCACTTACAAAAGAAAACCACATCAGTACCGGTTATCTAACAGCTTTATTTAAAAAATATAACAGCTTATCTGTATTGTACAAGTTCTAATTACATTTTTACATGAAATGTATTGTGTTGTTTATAAAAGTTGCACTATAATATATGCTGCATTTAAATATTATTTAGATATGACAGGATTGTTTCCTCAACATAAAAACAGAAACACTAAAATGTGTCTAACAGTTATTGTCACTATGCTTTACAGATCAATACAAACTGTTAAAATAAGAAAGCATAGCTAAAGCCAGGAATCATTGTTTGGACACCACTGAAGCACTTCATTTACCACTTTGTAATAAACAGTAACATTACCCACAGATAAGAACTAAATTCAGCATCATCAATTAGTAATGCAGGGATATGCTAGCAAAACAGACACAGTTTGGGAAATAGAAACCTGTGTAGATGGCTTCTGGAACCCAACAGTGATTCATAACAGCACAAAACAGTGTTTTAAGATAGGCATATGCAAATGGCCCTCTCCTTACAGCCTATAATTCAACCCCCCAAAAAACAAGAAAAGTACCTAAGAGAAACCTGCACAGATGGCTTCTGGAACCCAACAATTCTTAATAATTCAAACAAGTGGAAACATATGAAAATGGCGCTTTTCAGAAAAAAAAAACAAAAAACAAACAGAATGCTTGCCTCAGTGAATTAACAATCATGTTTTGTTGACAGTTTAATGCAGGGCACAAACCCAGTGTTGTACCTTTACCTATCTTATTTTTACCCAAATCCCCTGGCTGTTTCATTTTGCCATGTTTGCTGCAGATTATCAATTTTTTTTTAGCAATTTGACTTTATCAGTGGGACTCAAAGGCAGTAAGCTGGAAAGACAACATGAAGAAATGCTTGCTACTGCAACATCTATTGGGAATTTTTCACAGAGACAACTCCTTAATGAAAGGACAAGGCCCATGTTCTTCCATTAGGTGTTGCACTGGATGTAAAAGCACACAGGGTTTGTGGGATGTCAAATGATGGACAGCCACTTCTTAAAAACACTGGAAAAGCTCACTGTTCTGCTGCAGTTCTGATAGTGAAGTGGTCACATACCCTTTTAACTCCTGATTTGTATGTGTATTTATACACCAACATATACCCACATATATGTTCACACACACACACACACACATGCTCATACACACACTTGTGTTTGTGTGTGTAGTGGCAATCGATGAACTAATGTTATGTCAATGTTGCTAACGACACATTAACACTGAAAATCAAATGGTAACACAATTCTGCACATGCTCTGAGGTTATTCCTCAAAACATACAAAACTGAAGAACAGTGTTTCTGCAAGAGGCAAACCCCCTCTGTACTACCCATAACCCCTACTACGTATTTATTCCAACTCTGAGACCATACAGTCTTTGGGGAAAATGGCATATTCCCCAACTCAGGGGATTGTGTGATCTCGCACAGCTGTAAAATCAACTAATGACAATGAACCTATATATATATATATATATATATATATATATATATATCTACACACACATACATATTTTAAACACAAGTACAAATGAGTTACTTACTTTTTTTTTCAAGTCTTTCCGATCTATGAATGATCTTAAAGGTTGAACGTTCTGATAAAATAGTGTTTATTCTTTACCCACATTAGACAATGAAAAGAAACAATTGCAAATGTCATATGCTACCAGTTAACAAGCAAGCGCTCAACCAGAACAAAGGACATAGCATATGGACTTGCATAAAAAAATTCTGCAAAATTCCCAGTAAGGAAAAACATGTCAGAGCATTCTAGTGATATGGGAGCCATCTGTTACATCATTACAGATGTGATAACTGCTGCCAAAAGTAAAATTAAGAACTCAGGTTCCATGGAAGTAGGCAATACACTCAGTGGTTTCCTGTAGAAAATCATGGAAAATGTGGCTAAATCCCCAAATTGTATAATCATGAAACTTGGCAAAAGTTTGCAACATTGTAGAGTTCGGCAAAAAGCTGCTCCCATCTCTCACATTATACCTCTCAACCTTTAAGCTAAGAAAATCTGAATAAAGCCTAAAATAATGGTAGGACAAAGACACAAAAATAGGAACATATTTTTAATATTGCCCTTACAAACTTAGAAAGTTGCTAGAACAACAGGATTTGTGTTAGCATGCATTTTCTGAAAGATATGAAGCCTGAAACTCAGATGTATGTCATTGTTTAGTGACTTCAATCCTCAGTGATTTGCCAGAAAACCACACATTTTATGAGGAATGGACTTATAAATATGAGGCAAAAATCTGGACATTCTGAAAAATCTTGACAGTTAAGAGGTATGGTGATGTGGTACTCCTCTTTATAGGGTCTATATTAGATCACCGAATGCTTAAAAAAGTGAACAGTGATTGATCGAACCTATGTAAGCAAAAGCTTACAATCTCAAACTGTCAGAACAGCAATTTTCTTCCTAGGGAAAAAAATCGCTGATCCAAAACACATACACACAACACAAGCACACCAAACAAATAGCAATCCACACACATACACCTACAATCTGACACCTAACCCTACACTAAACTATACACACACCACTAACTATCCACTTACCTTAACCCTAACTCTAAGGTCCGTCACTATCGCACACTCACCTCACCCGCTCCCTAACCCTAACTCACCTAACCCGCCCTAACCCTCACGTCTACACAATCGCACCCTAACCCTAACTCACCTAACCCGCCCTAAACACTCACATCCACACAATTGCACACTTACCCGAACCCGACCCATAACTTTCCACCACAGCACTGAAAACACCGAAGCAACAGAAAAGGACAACCAAATTTTTTCCCTAGGAAAAAAATTGGGTTTCTGTTGCTTCGATATTTTAAACTTTCACTTACATAAGTTAGATCAATCACCGTTCACTTTTTTAAGAGTTCAGTGATCTAATATAGACCCTCTTTATATAGGCTCTTTCATAGCAGACCTGGATGCTTACATGGACAACTACTGTCTCTCACTCTCTCTCTCTCATTCAATTATTATGTTTCCATCATAGTCAAAAAATCCTTCTATCTGGAACAGTGTTCCAAGGGAATATTTTCAAGATGCAAAGAAGCCATCCTACCACTCTACTCTTCCCTTATCAGGCCCATTATTTAAACAAATCCAAACATATCACTCAACTGGAAAGGCCTTAAAATTTCTAAGCAAGAAAATAAAAGGCTTTAAATCATTTAGCTACTCTGACAGAACTCATCTTATTCTCCTTATACTCATACTGGCTGCGGTGAGGTGACCCATGTCATTTTCAAGCAATGGAAAAGACTGAATCTTATTCGACCTCCTATTCAAAACATCAGGGGTGCTACAGATGCCCACATTAGGGATTTAAGTCTACACTAACAAATAAGACTTGCTGGAGGGATAGGATCCTAACTCAATATATTCCCATCTTCTGCAATAAGCTGCTACATCAGATCAAAGAACTATTTTGGCTACCTCTACAGTTAATCTTGGTGATTGTATGGGTATACAAAAATTTACACCAGGGTTATCATGTTACATGATTTAATGAATCATTTTAAATAGCAATAATGCGCTCTCAGACAGTATCAGTCACTGAGTATAAGCCTTGATGAGATGCAGCTGTGTAGTGATACATAAGAATGGGAATTCAGCATCAAAGACAAAAACCTTCTGAACTGTATGGGCCTTTCCTGCATACCAGTCATCTTCTCTACATATGCACTCATGTAGAGCTCATTTACAGCAGCTGCATAATACAGCACTGTGTGCATGAGCGTATATATGTGTGTGTGTGTATGTGGAGTCATGAAACAGAATAAGTGTCTGCCCCCTTCAGCTACTACACAAATTCAAAACATGAACATGTCCCTGTATATTGCAGGGTAAACACTCCCCCTTACTCTCTTGGCCTAGCACTCATGGTGCTACAGAACTGTAGGTTAAACAGGCTATGTTGTATGCCCTTGCCACATACAATCCTGTTAGCCATGATCTTCAGAGCAGGTTCAAAGGGCAGGAAGAGTTCATTTTTCAAGAAAGTAATTCAGGTTCTGAGGAGGAATGGATTTTTTGTGATGTCTGACATGGAGGATGCCTTTTAGGAAATGTTTGCCTGTATAACTTGAAGAAAGAGGAGGAGCAATTGCTAGGCCAGCTGAAATGGCTAACAAGAGCACCTCGATGAAAGTGTAAGCTAGACCTGTGTTCAGCAGCTCATGTAAGTATTTGAAGATAAAAGGGGTCCCTTCTTGATAATTATCCTGTCCCCTGTTATGGCACCATAAAGAAACTTGTTTCCACTTAGAAATGTGAAATTTTCTTGTTGCAAGTTTTCTAGTCTCCTTTATGACCTGTAGCAAGTCCTAAAAGAAAAAGTGCCTGAAAGAATTAAAAATCTATGATGCAGACAGTGAGTTTGTGTCTTTAGATCTGGATGAATCATGAAACCCTTCTGTTGTATGAGTAAGTCCATTCTATGAGATAAGATATGGTGAATACCTTTGGCTAGATAAAAAGAAGGGAGAACTACCATTGCCTTAAAGGGGATCACCAAAAGCATTTTTGGATTGTCTTGTTGAATCTTCAGAAAGACCTTTGGAATGAAAGCAAAGGGAGGAAAGGCATACAGACATTTCTCTTTCCATAGAAAGAAGAAACTAATCTCACTGGATATTCACATCCTGACCCCACCCCCTGCCCAGAAAACCACAGTGAAAAACTTCTCTAAAGCAAATTTCACACTCCTCAAAACCAAGGTGGAATCCTTCAAAGCCCCCGGGCATGTGGAAAATACGGCCCAGACCACAGAATCCTTTATAAATGCATTCTATGAACACCTTCAGGAATGCATGGATCATGCAATCCCATATAAAACCAATATTCAGAGCTCTTGAAGTCATTAGTCCTAGTGTCCGTGAAGGGGATATAAGGAATTACACAGAGTGTAGAGAGGGAAATTGGATTATTATATTAAGGGCTGATAAAGGGAAAGGTCTGAATGAAAGGGCATCCATTAAACCAATATTACGTAGACGTAGGGACATCAAATAACTTATAAGTTATATTAGTCTACTACTCATGTGTGTTGGAACCTTGATGCAGATCTGCTAATAATTACATCTTGTTTTGGTCAGTTCATAGTTCAATTAATATTTGCTCTACTATGTTATACATGAGGTGTATGAAACTTGTGTTTACCATAGACCTTATCATTATATTGAACATATATATTTTTTCCCATCTATGTATAAAGTTAACAGCTTTTTTTATATTTTTAATGAGCTAATTTTTTAATGATTTTTTATGAGAATTTGTATCAATATCATATCAAGTGTATACAGATATGGCTCAACATTTACTATGCATGTATTTTTACTTTAAGGGAGTTAATTGTTCTTAGAGTCTGATTGGGTATGAGATTTTTAAACTAGTATATAAGGGTTTAGTATTAGTCCTAGACTTTTTAAGATGTGATGATGCTATTCAGCGAAAGCGCTCATCTGTCTGGACGATTGTAAATAAAGAATTATTTTACTGCGATTTGGAATAATTCTGTTCCTTCCTGTCACACTCCCTACCAGCTAACTCTGGATTATATTAACTTGATATTTTGGTGTGGAGTGCTTATCAGTTTGACGGTTGGTTTTACTATCACAATCTAGAAATTATGACAGAACACTAAATGCACCTTCAGACACCAAATGATGTGAAACATGCCATAATGTAGCACACAGAGTTTAGAGCCATGGAACTTGTGAGAAAAGCCAGGCTGAATGTGATCACCTCTCCTTACAGAAGGAATGGGTAAGGCTGCATTATGACTAGTATGCAGGCTATAAATACTACAGATGCTGCTTATAAAATCTGTGAAAAGAAACTCAATTTATTCTAAGGCCATGGTAAGTTATAGTCTGCCATTAGAAGCTAGTAATTTAAATAGAACAATAGTTCTAAACCTATCCTGCTAATGCACAACCTCTTTTGACACACAATTTAAGAGGACATTGATTTTTTTAAACTAATTAGAATGTGAGGAAAGTTTCTGGGGAACCTTCTGTTTGGTCATGTATCTGAGTCCTGCATTTTGGATGTATGATAATAGGTGTCATTTCACTGCACATTTTATTTATGCTAAACTTTTCATATTCTTTTTTTCTCCATTACGCTGCTAACCATCAGCTCTCCCTCCGAAGTGACCCACTGATTCATTCTTTCCCTGGGAGATGGAGGTAAAGATCTGGTAAACTAGAAGTGGGACTATCATACTTGCAATACATTTTTTTTTTGATTAAGCCCTGTCCTTCCACTCCATATGCTCATTGGCATGCAAATGATTAGTATATAATGGAGTTTATGTTGCACATCCATGCCTCTGCATGAGGGGTCATCAAACAGTCCTATCCCCTTGCTGACAAACACATATTAGATCCCCAGTCCACACCAGAGATTCTTCTGCAGACGTGCCCTGAGCACATTCCCCTCCCCCAATAAGACAAAAGCAGGCTAAGGCATTTCATTACTCTCTACCCCCATGTAAGCTGTAGCAGGCGCTAGAGCTTATATACGTGTGTGTGTGTATGTATATATATATGTATATAGGTTCATAGGTTAGTACTAAGCTAACTGCCCTTGTGAGCCATTTTAAGCCTAGCCAGTTATCCCTTGTGAGACTCAAACCTTGCACCTTGTGTTTGTAAGGCAAACACCTTAACCATTAGGCCACCCTCCCAATATATATATATATATATATATATATATATATATATATATGTATATACATATATATATATATATATATATACATGTGTGTGTGTTTGTGTACATACATAATATACTGTGTGTGTGTGTGTGTATATATATATATATATATATATATATGTGTGTGTGTGTATATAAGCGAGTGCATGCACGCGCACATACATTATATATTATACAGTATATATATATAATATACATTATATATATATATAAGTACATATACATACATAAATAATATTTTATATATATATATATATATATATATATATATATATATATATATAAAGTGAAAACTCACTAACTTGTGGGACTCAAAATGACTTGACGATTCTGGTTTTTTTTTTTTTTTTTTGGTTGCTGACTGGGCAGTTTTTGTGTCATTCCAGAGCTCAAACATATAGTTCCGAATGAATTCTCATGTACCTTTTGTTTATTTTTAGGTACTATGGGAACTTATGGATGCCTGTATTTTAAAAGAATTATGTTTTCTACCTAGATGTCTACATTTGTAGGGTTAGGATGTCAAGGAAATGTGTAGGAGAGCAATCTGAAGATACTGACACTGGGCTTCCATCTGAAAAGCCAACAGTCTGGTTTCAGCTATTGTCCTAGTTATTCAACGGCAGGCCAGTAAGGTAGTTTTTTGGCCAGTATTTAGATTGCCTATCTAAAGTATGAAAAGGATGGAATTTGGCTGCTGCTACTGTTATGGTCTCTGGAAAAGAATTGGGGGGGGGGGGTAAGCCATCAGTGTTCCAGGCTTCCTAGTGTCCTGTACCTCTCAGCCTCAGGGTCATATTAGGAATAAGCATATATTAATGCCTGCAGTATGATATCGGCTACTGGAAAGTCTTGTGGCCCACCCTACCTTCTTAATTCTTGTTGGTGAAAAGAATACTCTGCTCTGAGAAGAAGACCTACCCAATATGAGGTTATGTTGATACCAATAAATGATTAGGTGACTCTTGCTTTGAGGAAACTGACGGGACCTACTAATTGTAACCTGAATATTGACTGCAATAGTAAAATTTCAGGAAGCAGTCTAGGGCTTGATTTATTTTTCCAATGGATTAACAACAAATACAGAACTTATGGGTCACTAGGTCTGTTCCCTTATGAATACCACTGAGGACAAGATCATACATTTTTCCCAGAGGCCAAATTTCTGATTTCATGCTGTGAAGGTATAACTACACTGGAAGAACAGGACCCTCTTAGTGGCAGGAAGAATATGCGTTATCACATTTAGTGCTCACATGACTACCAAAAGAATAATTATGGTTAAGTGGGCTCATAGAATGTGTTTTTTTGAGGTATGGAGTAGTGGGAGATTTTTTACTTAATCTTTAAATGGAAAAGGCAGCATAAATTTTGAGACATAATATAAGCATTTTCTATTTTTGTTTCACAGTTGTCTGGCCACAGCAATGGTCCAAGCTCATTTAATTTTTTTTTCATTTGCCTATTCAGACTGGCTGTCTTTGTTTTCCATACTTTCTCTTGTCTCATTTTCCATTTTTTTGTGTTTTGAATTTTTAAGAATTTTAGAATATAGCTGTAAAAACTAGCTTTTATCAGAAGATATTGGAATACGATAAGGTTTTGTAATTTCAAACAAACAAGATTACTTTGGTGAATGCGTCATGGTGCATCCTTTTTAAATACATATGTATACATATCATTTTAGTGTTATTTTTTTAAATTCTTGATTCCTTCCCATTTTAAATGACAAAAAAAAAAAAAATTAAAATGACCTCAACTTAACAGTGGGTCAAAGAAATAATGGTACCTGGTTTGGAATTTTCTTCAAGTGCAGAAGATTCTTGGAACATGAAACATCCTAGAGGCTTTCTACAGGGTAAGGGCAGTTATGTCATGATGGGCCTTAGTAGGCTTCATGAGATACTGAAAAAATGTAAGGTATCAATTATGAGACCTTGCTCAGTATCTTTACATGCTTGTCTTTCAAAGTGAGGCCACTGTGTCAGTTGCACAACAGGTAACACACTTGCCTTTACTGCTGGAAATCCAGAAGCTTGTGGGTTCTATTTCTACTCGAGGTGATTGGACTGCTAACACCTCAACGCAGCATTAGAATGGTGCTGCACTCCTGAGTGTGTCATCCTTCAGATGAAATGTTAAACAGAGGTCCCATTGGCTTGAGTTTTTGAAGCTCAGGTGGATGTAAAAGATCTCATGGCACCTATCAAAAAGAGTATGGGTCCTTTACTTAACACAATGTAAAAAAACATTCAACCAGATTGCTGTCAGTGTAAGTCTGCCTTGATTCCGAAAGACTTGCTCTCAGTCTAAGTGATTTACTTCAGTGTAATGCCTATCTATAAATAGGCTTACACTGGAGGCCAGATTCCAAAATACCTGCTTTCAGCCTGGTCTCACAGCACTGAGCAAGTCCTTTGGAACTGGGCCCATTATTTACGGGTACATATATGCACATTTCTATTTTTTTTCTTATTTTTCATTTTTCATATAGCATCCTTATTATTAATCTTCCATAACCCAAACTAATGTTTCACAAAATATCTGCCAAAAATCCATTTCCCATTAAACAAAATTTCATTCGGTCTTTCATTCTAAATAACCCATATTATATAAAATAAATTTTTATCTCCCCTTCTCACATATTCTTTCTCCTTGTTCTTATAATACTCATACATAAATATATCAGTATTGTTTATGTCATTCATATTCTCAAAAACTTTTTTCTTCACACATTTTCCAGAGTTTCACCACTTTTTTACATTTCAAGAAACATGCTCTGTTGTCTTTTCCTCCCCAGAAAATAAACACACTCTTTCAACTTTCTTTTTTGTATGTAATATTCCCCTTTACTGGTAATTTATTTATTACCGGTCTCCATACAAAATCCTGACACTCGACTACCTTAGTACACCACTTTTTTCTTACATTAATAGCTTTAATAACTTCTTCTGGTAAATCTTCCCATTGATTTAAATAATGACATTACTTCATCACATTATTATACCACATCTTCCTATCTTTCTCTATATCAATTTTTATTTTCCATGTTAGTATTTTTTCTTGATAATTTTTAATTTCTTCATTTATATATTCTGTTTTCTTATTCTCATCAGCTTCCAAAATGTTTTGTACTTATACTTAAAGATTCTCACTGTTAATGTCTCATTCTCTCCCTTTACCCACTTTAATACTCTATACAAGTTTAAAGAAGCAGAACAAACAAATGGATTTAGTAAACCCAACCCCCCTCCTCATATTTACTCATAAACAACACACCTCTTTTCACTGGGTTTATTGCTAAGCTTCATATGAAAGGAAACACCAATTGCACAATTTCCCCTTCATATTTTTCTGGGATCATATAAACATTTGGCATATATGATATTTTTTCCATTAATACAGAACTCACTAGATAAACCTTTTCTTCTGAATGCTAATCTATACATCTTCAACAGAAGACAAATGTATTTCATTTATTTTATCAAACCATCCCATTGCATCACAACTACATAATATTTCTCAAATTTTATCTCTAGCAAAGACACCTAATTAAGTGAAAAATACACCCAGCCCAATTTTCACCACATCACCCAAGCCCTTACTTTTAGCTTTATTCAAGGTCATTCTTATTTCCTTTAAACACCAACAAACAAACAAATGACTGGATCTGTTACGTAAAAAGTAGAAATGGCCAGGTAGCTCAAGTCGCAAAAGAATAACTTTAATGAAAAGGAAGTTAAAAGGTATGATGAAAGCACTTAACCATACTTTTTAATGTCGTTTTCATTAAAGTTATTCTTTTGAGTCTTGAGCTACCCGGTCATTTCTACTTTTTATTTCCTTTAAATATCCATCCAGACAAACAAATATTTCCTTAATTTTTTTATTTTGTTATTTATATTTTGTTAATTGGGTTTGTACCACTAGACTCGTTAGGTCTTTTCAGGGTAGACCTGAGGTGGTACCCATACTATTAGGGAAAATTTGGCCAGGGCATCAACGAACTTGCCTTATTCTTTTTAATAGGTGCCATGGGATCTTTTACATCCACCTGAGCTCCCACCAACTTATGCAGATGGAGTCTTGGTTTAAAATTTCATCTGAAGTCCCTTATGCTGCATTGCAGTGTCAGCAATTGATCGGGGAATAGAACCTGGAGCCTTCTGCATGAAAGGCAGGTATGCTACCTGTTGTGCCACTGACACTGTGGAAAAACAAGATGACGCAAATGTCATCTATATTTTGTTCTTAGCAACTACAGCTACATTACCACTGTATGTCAAATCGGGTCTATATTATATTCTGGAATGTCGACAATGTTGAATCCTACATTTATATAAGTAGCAGGGGGTGTGGGGGTGCAGGGGGGCTTGCCACCCTGCTTAAACACGTTAGGGTACTTTTTTCTTTTTTGTTTTTTTTTACTCACTCGAGATTCTGAGCGTTCGATATTCCCGTGTCGACAATGTCAGAGTCGACATTTGAGAATATAATATAGACCCATCAAATCTACTGGAATGACTTCTTCCTTTTGCATTACATATACAGCATTTTTCATTTTATAAGCTAGTTCACTCACTATGACATTCATTACCAATACAAACAATATTCCATTCATTTTTTTTTTTTTACACAAACTGTATTCAGGCCCACACTTTCTTGCTGTATGTCCTTTCTCCCCACACTGGTTACACTGTGCCTTGTTGCACTCTTTAATTGAAAGAGAAAAGTTCCCACAAAAGAAACATGACTTAGGTTGGCTAGCACATCTTAATGTTCCTCTGTGACCAGACACAAAAATAACACTTGCATAGTATTTCACCATTTTTTTTACATTTCAAAACAACTACCAACCTCCAGTTTCCAGTCTATAAGTGTCTCATTTCCAACTTTCACATTATTATCAACAGTTTCCTATAGACCCTGCATGCATTTTTTAATATTGTCTTCTTCTAGTTTATCATCTCTAAACTGCAAAGTAACATTTTGTTTAACATTTAAGTTACTACCAGGAAACAAGTAAATGCTTCACGGGTAAATGCCCTTCTGTTTGTTATACAGTTTCAGAAATTGCACCATCAGTCGATCAGTTTCAAATGTTAATTCACAAAAAGTCTCTGTCCCAATCTATGAAATACTGAATTTCTTGAGCTTTAAAACCTAGAACAGTTACCAAACTGTAACATTCATGCTATCTATTACAGTGCTATTCTTTTGTTGTTCTTAATCTCACGGTTGGTCTTCTTTTCTTTTTTAAAAACAGTTTTACTTACAGAATGTTACTGTTCTCCTTTTTGTCTTATGTATAGTTACTGCATTACCTGCTGCCACAAAACAAGACACCTTCTCAGTTTGTTGCTGCTTTCCTCTTTTACTTTCTGCCACTGCTGCATATGTTTTAACTGCTGTATTCCCTGCTGCCACATCACCTGGTTCTTTTTTCATACTACCATCCTCAGTAGTTCCAAAAAAGTTATCTGCCATCTCATCCAATGAAATAGCAGAACTGACACCTGGATCATCCTTCTCAATTATTTTTAACAGAACATCATCTTCAAGCCCTCCTGATGCTAGTTCTGTTGTCTGCACCACTTCAATAGACTCACTTACTTTCTTCTCCATTAAGAAAGCTAAACCGACGACACAGGAATCTCTCTTTACATTCTGAAACTCCATATTGAACAATTTTTTTCTCCAAATTTTCACTTTCTTCCTCCAAATTCTCCATTAGCTTTTCTCTTCTCCATGCTGCTGCTTCTTTTAGGCCTTTTATTTACTACTGTAGGAGGTCTCAACCACCATCTAGCAGCTCTAAAGAGTAGTGTAATTTCCCAGATGCCATGGACAAATTTCCACTAATAGTATAAATACCACCTCAGGTCTCAACTGAAAAGAGGCCACTTGCCTAGTAGGACCAGCCCGGTCAACACAAAGGATAAATAACATAAATAAATAAGATCTTGCTGTCACTACTGTCTTTCTTGAATGATCCCAAGAAATCACACCTCTGGTACACACAATACAGACCGTGATGACTCCCCATCATCTTCCTCAAGGAGCTAGTGCTATATATACTAAGAGGTACCCTGAAGTATGTTCCTTGACTTGGCTAAGAAGGAACTGGACCTATATTCTACTGATAGCCCCTCTTTTACTTTGATGATGAGGGACACAGAAGAAACAGACTCCTTTTGAAATGCATTTTGGGTGAGGCTGATAATATATTCTCTATGTTGATATAGTAGGGCTTCCCCTACTGCCTTGAAGAAAGGCTGGTGGTTGTGCAGGGGGTGCATACTGAATGGGGGGCATTCAGTGACAGAAGAGCAGCTACAAAACAGACTAAAATAGGCTGGACTTGTGTAGGTGAAGGCAGCATGGCACCTGTAGGTCTACCAACCATACTTAGCAACTCAGTAACAGATACTGGCCACTGGATCCACTCAGCTTTGGAAATCTGGCATCCAGTATGACAGTTACATTTCACCATTTTACAGCCACCAAAAGGAGGCCATAACCTAAGTGTTGCCACTAAAACGTCATGGTGGTGGAAGGGCAGCAGCTGTGATTAGGGAGTGGAAAGAATGGACCCATAGCAAAAATCTGAGGCCATGGTTTAGTTACCGATCCTGGTCCAGGAAAACTGAATTAATGTTTATGGAGTTATGTAAATGTGTGGATACGTGAACTGGTTAAAGACTCACAATCCTTCCTCTGAACATCACAATATATATGTCTCCCTTTCTTTTCCACTTTCCACTCCTTCTCCTACCCATTCTACCTACTCCTGCCCTCTGTTCTTTTACTCTTATCCACGACACTCCCAGCTCGTCATCTATATTTACTTATTTCCTCTTTGCTTATTTTTGACTAACCTTAATTCATTATATTTAAGTCCAATTTCCGCCATTCCTAACCCCCCCCCCACACACACACACACATTCTTGTGGAATACTCCCTACTACTTCTACTCCCAACTCTTTCCTCATCCTATTTGATAACATCCCATGAATATCATATTAACTGATAAAGTTTTTTTTCTGTCTGATCTTAATGCATCAAGATCTCTACTAGCCAGCCACTGCACTATAATTATTACTTTATTACTCCATCACTTATTTCACATTTGGATTCTATGGTCCCTCACACTTTTGTGAATTTGCATTTATTTGCCTATCCCAAGTAGAATTACAAATGCACTGTTGACATGCATACTATTTGTTATACAAAACAATGCTATACATTTGCAGTTCTGTTCAGTGTAATAAGCAGTCTGCACTGCTGCTTTTGGTTTTTAATTAGCACAAACTTTTTGTGATATACAGAAAATCACAAACTGATGCTGTGTAAATATTGCACACATGAATCTCTTGAGTTCCAGATACCTGACGTATGTACTTGTCATCTTCAGTGTCAAAGTACTTGGTCACATTCCTTTGCATGTATTCATATTCTGTTTTTCAAAAAATGACACCTACATTTTATTTTATTTTCATTTTGTTTACCGGGTGAGAAGACTGGTCAACAAACTAATTTTAGCCACAACCAGGGCCATTGTGGCATAAATACATACAAGCATAGAAAACAAGGCAATAAGACATGCACTGTACAATTTGCAGATGTTTTGTTACTGTCATTTATGCCTGGAACTTTTCTTCCTAGGCCTGTAGAGTAAATAGTCGTCTTCTTCTTCTTTCGGGGCTCCTGTTAGGGGTCGCAACAGCAGATCATCTGTTTCCATTTCTTCCTGTCGTCTGCATCTTGCTCTGTCACACCAACCACCTGCATGTTTTCTCTCACCACATCCATAAACGTTATCTTAGGCCTTCCTCTTTCCCTGTTCCCTGGCAGCTTCATCCTTAGCATCTTTTCCCCAATATACTTTCCATCCCTCCTCAGCACATGTCCAAACCTACTTAATCTTACCTCTCTGGCTTTGTCTCCAAACCTTCCAACCTGGGCTGACCCTCTAATATACTTATTCCTAATCCTGTCCACCCTCGTCACACCCAGTGCAAATCTTAACATCTTTAACTCTGCCACGTCCAGTTCTGACTCCTGCCTTTTTGTCAGTGCCACTGTCTCCAACCCATATAACATAGCTGGTCTCACTACAATCTTGTAGATCTTCCCTTTCACTCTTACTGGTACTTGTCTGTCACAAATCACTCCTGACACTTTTCTCCACCTACTCCAACCTGCCTGTACTCTCTTCTTCACCTCTCTTCTACACTCACCATTACTCTGAACTGCTGATCCCAAGTATTTAAACTCATCCGCCTTCGCCACCTCTACTCCCTGAATCCTCACCATCCCTCTATTCTCCCTCTCATTCACACACATATATTCTGTCTTAGTCCTGCTGACCTTCATGCCTCTTCTCTCTAGAGCATATCTCCACCTCTCCAGGGTCTCCTCCACCTGTTCCCTACTCTCACTACAGATCACAATGCCATCTGCAGACATCATAGTCCATGGGGACTCCTGTCTGATCTCGTCTGTCAACCTGTCCATCACAATTGCAAATAAGAAAGGGCTCAGAGCTGATCCTTGATGTAATCCCACCTCCACCTTAAACGCATCCATCACTCCCACCGCAGACCTCACCACTGTCACACTACCCTTGTACATATCCTGTACCACTCTTACATACTTCTCTGACACTCCCAACTTCCTCATACAATACCACAACTCCTCTCTAGGCACCCTGTCATATGCTTTCTCTAAGTCCACAAAGACACAATGCAACTCCTTCTGACCTTCTCTGCACTTCTCCATCAACACTCTCAGAGCAAACATTGCATCTGTAGTGCTCTTTCCTGGCATGAAACCATACTGTTCATCACTAATCATTACCTCCCTTCTTAACCTAGCTTCCACTACTCTTTCTCATAACTTCATGCTGTGACTGATCAATTTAATCCCTCTGTAGTTACTACAGCTCTGCATATCACCCTTATTCTTAAAAATCGGTACCAAAACACTTTTTCTCCATTCCTCAGGCATCCTCTCACTTTCCAAGATTTCATTAAACAATCTAGTTAAAAACTCCACTGCCATTTCACCTAAACACCTCCATGCTTCCACAGGTATGTCATCTGGACCAACAGCCTTTCCATTCTTCATCCTCTTCATAGCTATCCTTACTTCCTCCTTGCTAATCCACTGCACTTCATGATTCACTATCTGCACATCATCCAACCTTCTCTCCCTCTCATTCTCTTCATTCATCAGCCCCTCAAAGTACTCTTTCCATCTGCTCAACACACTCTCCTTGCTTATGAGTACATTTCCCTCATTATCCTTTATCACCCTTATCTGCTGCACATCTTAAATACATAGTCTGTGCTTAGCTGAGCATACCATTGACAAACAAGCAACAACTACAAGGCCTAATCACTAGCTTCAGTGGATTAGTGGCCAAAAGGCACCCATCCTCCATGTTATATGTGGCACAACTACAATACATTAAAGACAGATGATGCGTCAACCTTTAGACTGCCTTAAAACCCAAAGCTCAACTCCTGAAAAGGTTTCCAGGTCTAAAGTCTTCTTAAAATTACATGCTATGGCCACAAAATCCAGTGTGGGGAAACTGCCTCCCCACACCCCATTACCTATATATACTAACACTGAGACTGACATACCTGAGAGGAAAAAGAAATACTCCTAAATACAGACGTCTCCGACTCAGTATATATAAGTCCCCATTTTGCACATTTAGTCTTGCTATTCTGAAATCTGCACTTACTAGTCTCAGAATTTAAAACAGTTAATGTAATCTGTGCACTTACATTACTCTAGTTGTCAATAAAAACAAGTTTCTCAAATGCCTAGATCGTAAAGACGAAAGTACAGTTTTGTACCTACCATAAATGTAGATGTTCGAGTGCTAATACAGCTGCAGTCATAACAGATGGGTTCTCCTGCCATCAGGCGGGTCCTCGGTCGGCTGAATTCCAAAGTCTAGGTCCGGCGTCGGTTGTCGTTGCTTCTTCCCTGATGTCAGTGCGACAGGGGTATAAAGGAACCAGCCAATGCCATTTTCTTCAGTTTTTCTTGCCCCAGATGTCAGGTGCCTCCAGAAGGGAGGCAATAATAAATTTGTGTGATAATGCAGTGCTATATAATCAAAATACAGTAGTTGCAAGCAAATACATCATAAATGAAAACCCCAATCAGGTTGTATGAGGATGTGTTAGCCTATAGGCCTGTTTCAAGAGGGGAAGGAGGGAGGGAAACCTGGACTGCAGCTGTATTAGCACTCGAACATCTACATTTATGGTAGGTACAAAACTGTACTATGTTCATTGTGCATACAGCTGCAGTCATAACAGATGGGTAGAATCCCAAAGCTAAGAAAGGGGTGGTAGGCACTAGTTGGAACTAGGAGGAGCCAAAATGCCCTGCAAGACTGCCGTGGCAAAGCCTGCTCTAGATTTGGAGTATAATGGTAGGTTGTAGTGCTTGGAGAAGGTATGCACAGAACTCCAAGTGGCTGCTTCCAAAATATCCTTGGTAGGAACTCCTCTGAGGAAGTCTGCAGAGGTGGCTGTGGCCCTGGTGGAATGAGTTCTAATGCTTGTAGGAACAGTTTTGCCATGAAAGGAATAGCAAAAGCGTATGCAGTGGGCTATCCATTTTGAGATTGTCTGTTTGGAAATTGGCTTCCCTTGAGCTCCTACCGCATAGGCCACAAGGAGCTGTTCTGATTTTCTGAAAGGCTTTGTTCTGTCCAAATAATAACGCAGCTGTCTGTGGATGTCCAAGGAATGTAGTAATCTCTCCCCTTTGTTTTGAGGATTAGGATAACAAGTAGGTAAATGTATGGCCTGATTTAAAGCTACCCTGGATACCACTTTAGGCATAAAGGACGGGTTGGTTCGTAAGGAAACTCTGTCCTGATGGAAGATGATAAAAGGCTGGACAGCCATGAGAGCCTGTAGTTCTGAAACTCTATGAGCTGAGGTGATAGCTAGAAGGAAAGCTGTTTTCCAGGACAAATATTGCAAATCTGATGAGGCAGCTGGCTCAAAGGGAGGCAAGGTCAATTTTTCCAGGATGAAATTAAGATCCCAAGCAGGTATTGGTTGTTTCCTTGGAGGCCTTAAATTCTTAGCCCCTCTGAGGAACTGTCTTAAGAGAGGGTAAGAGAATAAAGGTGGATCAGTGTTGTATTCTGCAGAAATGGCTGAGGCATGTATTTTGATGGAGGAGAAAGAAAGTCCACTGCTTAGCAGTTCAGCCAAATATTGTAGTATTTGAGGTAAATTCAGTTTTCCAGGATCCTGGCCCTTTTTCTCATTCCAGACACAAAAACGTTTCCATTTTGCGGAGTAAGCTTTTCTAGTTGATGGCCTTCTGGCCTCCAAAATGACATCCTGCACCTCCTTGGAGAGTAGGGCCTGTTGAGATGCTAAGGAATCTTCCATGTGGCTAGATTGAGTGTTTTTAGCTGGCTGTGAAGAATTTTGAAACTGTGCTGAGTCAGAAGAAGAGGCATTAGAGGCAGGGTCCATGGTGGGGAATGCGTAAGACTCCTCAGGAGTGGGTACCAGTGTTGCCTTGGCCAGTCCGGAGCAATGAGAATCATCTTTGGTCTGTCTGCTTTGGTCTTTAATAGAACTTTGGGCAGCAGAGGAAGAGGAGGGAAGGCATAAACTGTCATAGATGTCCAACTGAAAGAAAGAGCGTCCACTCTCCAGGCCTTTGGATGGAAGATCCTTGAGCAGAATTTTGTCAATTGGTGATTCTTGTGGGAGGCAAAGAGATCTATGTCTGGCCTTCCCCATTCTTGGATTATTTCTGTAAAAACTTTTGGATGCAATCTCCATTCATGTGGAGCTGTCATATTCCTGCTTAGGTTGTCTGCCAGCGTGTTTTCCTTGCCTGGCAAGTACTGTGCTTGTAGTTCCATTTGTAAGTCCATGGCCATGTTCCAAAGTGACATGGCCAGTCTGCATAGGGGGTAAGAATGTGTTCCTCCCTGTTTGTTTATGTACCACATAACTGTGGTGTTGTCCGTTCTTATCAATAATTGGCCTGGTTGTAGAAGGCCCTTGAAAGCTATAATAGCATTTATTACTGCTAGCATTTCTTTTTGATTGATGTGAAGGTGCTTTTCTTTTTGGGACCATTTGCCCTGAATGCACCGATCTGTCATGTGCGCCCCCCAGGCGTAGTCCGAGGCGTCTGTTGTGATGACTTGATTTGCTTGAGGCTTGCTGAATGGAAGACCTATGTTTGTTTGACATGCTTGAGCCCACCACAGAAATTCTTTTTGCAGACATGGAATTAGTGGTATTATTGTTTCCAAACTGTGGCTGTGTTGAGACCATACGTTTTTCAGGTACCATTGTAGTTTCCTCATATGCAGCTTTGCACATGGGATTAGTAAGATGCAAGATGCCATGAATCCCAGAGCCTGCAGGATTTTCCTTGCAGTCAGCCTGGTGCAATTTGCTAGTGTTCTGAAGTATTGTATTAGTTGCCCCTGCTTCTCTGGCGTGAGGTAGGCCATCTGGGTGTTTGTGTCCAAATTGGCACCCAGGAAAATTATCTTCCGAGAGGGTATTAGCCTTGATTTCTTTTTGCTGACTGTGTATCCCAGAGATTTCAATAACATTATTACATAAGCCAGATGTTTCAGAAGAATATGCTTGCTGTCCGCTTGGATCAGGCAGTCGTCCAAATAGGGGTATATTTGTATCCCTTGAAGTCTGCAGTAGGCAATTACTGATGCCAGGCATTTCGTGAATACTCTGAGCGCAGTAGATAAGCCAAAGGGCAATGCAGAGAATTGATAATGGGTTGAACCTGCAAGAAATCTGAGGTACCTTCTGCAATTTTGTCTGATTGGGACATGCAGGTATGCCTCCTTGAGGTCCAATGTTACCAGCCAAGACTCCTTGCCCAGCATGGGAAGAAGTTGCTGTAGAGTGAGCATCTTGAATTTTGGTACGAGTAGAAATGTGTTTAGGATGGATAGATCCAAAATAGGTCTCCAATCTTCTCCCTTCCTTGGCACCAGAAATAGCCTGGAATAAAAACCTTGACCTTGTTCGTGCGTAGGTACCTCTTGAATAGCTTTCATGTTTATGAGATCTGTAATTTGTTTTTGTGCCTCTGCCCTTTGATTGTGTGGCAGGTTTGGCATGCCTCTCATTTTTGGAAGGGTGTGAAAATGGAATTTGTAGCCTCTGTTTATAATGTCCAGGATTCATTTGTCCTTTGTGACAACACGCCAATTTTTTGAAAATAATGCCAGCTTTCCTCCTAAGGGGGCTGCCATTTGAAACCTGGTTGGCATGCGAAGGGGAAAGTCATTGGGTTTGCTTTCTGAAGGATTGCGAGTTGTCCTCACCACCTCTTTGTGTAGGAGCTTGCCATTGTCTGCCTCTATACGATCCTTGGGATTGTCCTCTGCCCCTCGAGCGCCTGTATCTGCCCCTTTGGGGTCTGTCTGTGGCAGGAAAGGGCCAGTTTTTGGAAGGCCAATTTCTACTAAAACGTGGGGGTTGAACCTGTAGAAATTCTTTCACAGTTTGCATTGATTTAGCCTTTTCCTCCATTTTCCTTAATACCACCTCAGCATTAGCACCAAATAATACATCCTTTTGAAGTGGGGCGTCTAGTAATTTAGCTTTGACATGATCAGGCAAGGCTTGTTCCTTGAGCCAGGCATGCCTATGTATGACTGATCCTGTAACAGCAGCTCTACATGAGGCTTCTAGAGCATCAAAACCACATTGTAAGGTATGCTTACCCACTTGTTCTGCACTATGCATCAAATCCTGCAACTCCTTCAAGTCTGGTTGTTTAGGTTGTGACATTTTACTCTTCAATTGTGATAACAAAAACTGTTGGTATTTTAGCATATGAAACTGACAGTTTAAGGCCCTAATGGATAAGGCAGCCGAGGTATATACCTTTTTTCCCCACCTTTCTAAGGATCTGGAATCTCTCTCGGAAGGCAATGGATTTTTGGCAATGGAGGCCTTAACTCCCTTGGGGCCCTGTGAGATGGTTTCTGGGTCAGCAGCATGGCTTTTGTAAAGAAATTGGTGTGAGTCAGGAACCCTGTAGTACCTGTCAGGCTTAACTGGAGCTGGCGGTAGAGAGTCCGGGTTAAGGCAGGCCTCAGAGTAAACATCATCTAGGATGTCCAAGACAGGAGGTATAGCCAGAGGTCTATGCTGAGGTAGCAAGAGAAATTCCCTGAGCCTTTTCTTGGAATCTGAATAATCCTGGCCTTCCCAGTGGAAGTGTTCCCTTAAGGTATGCAAAGATTCCCCAAATGAGACATCCTCAGGGGGGGATACAGAAGGGATGGACTCCTCCACATCAGAGTCTTCAAAAGTGGAGTAAGAATGTTCCTCATCATCAGAGTGCTCTGAAATAATGGAGCCCTGATCAGAGGAGGGGGAATCTTCCTCCACTCTGGGCCTTTTGTCCGGTGGGGGCTGGGAACCTCTGATTAGAGTAATTAAATCCTCAGCCATTTTAAGCACCTGTTTCTTAGGCATGGGGCCTGGAGATGGGCCCTGTGTAGCTGGTCTCTTAGAGTGCATGGTTGCTTTAGACTTTGTGAAAGCCTTGATGGAGAAAGAAGAGGAAGGTCTGAAGACACCTTGAGTGGAGGTGGACCTGTCCACATTCTGAGTTTCAACGCCAAGAGTGGCTTTGGTATCTGTAGTCGGGGTGTGGGCCGAGGAGCCTGCGACCTCGGGCACAGGAGACACCGTCAAAGAAGTGTCGTCGGTAGTCAGGGGCTGCGTAGGCGCCTCACTGAGAACTGGACCACGTGTAGTCGGCTTTGGCGTGGTGTCGGTAGAGGCCGCGGGCCTCGTGTGTTGGTCCTTGTCTTTGCGTTTTTTAGACAAAACTGGGGTCGGAGTATCCGACGACATAGTATAGTTAAATGCTTTCCCAAAATAATGCTGGGCGAACTCCGCCTGACGCTTAATAGTGCGTTTGTTGAATGTAGCACAAAAGCGACAGACCGAGACGTCGTGGTCTGGGCCTAAACAAGGTATACAGAGGGAATGGAAATCCTTATGCGGTATTTGCTTCCCACAAGAAATACAATTATTAACTTTGTCTGACATCGGTCTGAGGCAAGAAAAGTTTCAACGGGTACTTAGCTTTTAAGAAGACTTCGGTATCCAAATTTCGTAATTTCAGGAGCTGGCCGACCGGCACTTGCGAACTGCTTCTGCTTCGGGCACCGCGCGGCAAGAAAGACTGGAGAAAATGGCGTCGGCTGGTTCCTTTATACCCCTGTCGCACTGACGTCAGGGAAGAAGCGACAACAACCGATGCCAGACCTAGACTTTGGAATTCGGCCGACCGAGGACCCGCCTGACGGCAGGAGAACCCATCTGTTATGACTGCAGCTGTATGCACGATGAACATCTGAGACAATCTAATTATGACCATTCTCCCATGACCACTAGGATCCCTAAGTATAGGTGTTATTGTTTCCAAAACCTTCAATCTCATCTAAAAAGAAAATTAAGGAAAAAAAATTATGGAAAACAGTAGCTAACATTCCACAGATCTACAAATTATACTTGCGAAAGGCTCATTAAAGGGACCGGCTAAAGTTTTCCAGATTAATTGTGGGGAATGAAATAAGGAATTGAGATTCTAAGAATCTACATACATACAATAAAATAGAATGAATTAATAAATCAGTTACCCAGAATTTTGCAAGTATTGTTACACCTTAAATGCATTCAGAAAAGCAACAATTAAGGGCTAAAGGTCCACTTACTACATAATAATGAAAATATGTAATGTAGCTGTTACCAGAGAATGCAGCTCTATTGGAGTTTTGCACCTGAGGACTGACAGCAAATGATAAAATGACACCAAAAAGTCAGAAAAAGTAAACTCGCTGCATAAATGTCTTGTGGTACAATGTACACTCACCTTGAAGTTTACCCGCGGTACCATTATCTGATAAATGTGAGCAGCATTATGGAAAATCTGATTCCATACAAACATCTGAATCGATCAAGTGCATAATAGAGTCAAAACTCAGTTTGCAATAGTTAAAATAAAAATTCTAAACCTTTGGCAGATTTGAAACATATGAACCAGAACAGGAGTAAAAATCCTGCTAAAAAGGCACAGTTTGTCAAGTGTGATCCTCCTGTTCTACATGTCAGAAAGCTCTGAGAAATAAAGGACTGCGGATGAAGAGAAGAACCAGAACGGTCAACATACAGAATGAGTGGAATGGCTCTGGGCCAGCCCTAAAGCAAGAAGCTGCCTTCAGACTACAGCTCAGAATGGTACAAGAGAGAATTTCTACAGCCTAAAAGACCTCTTCTTACAGCAAAATAGTATGTCTTTCAGCTTTGGGTGTTAAATGACCATATACTTTCAAAAGAATGCACTTATTCTGTACCTTTTTTTCTATAGTACAAGACAAAGTTATTACAGATGCAAATATTTTATTTAAGTCAAGGAATACTGAATACATTATTGGTAATAATTAGCTCTACATAAAAATTAGGGGAACCTGTAGTCAAAAAGTATTTATGGTGGTCATTAGCAGTAACAAATTATAAAACTAGACCTTTATTTTCTTTTGTTTGAAATTATTTATGCCTAAACACTAAGTACACGAATACCCTAACACAGCTTATTTCTATCACATCCCATGGAAACAATGCTTACTTTTGCTATCTTCTCTGAAACCTGCTCATTCAAACCTCAGATCTGGGGGCAAGTTTGATTTGGCAGGAGATGAAGATGAGGATTAGAATCCTAGTACAGAATTCTGTGCTGCCAGACTATTGCTGCTTTAACCTACTATAGCAATTCACAATTTACTTACATATGTTTAATGCATAATTAATCCAATGAGTGACAAGAATGAAGTGCTTTTACTTTTGTATTTCTTTTAATATTTTGGTCCCCAAAGACCTCATTAATACCAGCCTGGCTTCCAGTACCCCACATCCACGCTGGGTCTATGAACCATACACCTACCTCTCAGGATTCACTCCAGTATTGCTGGGGCTGGTAATGGACCCTAAGGGCGCCCTGGGGGCTCATCTCATCTGTGCTTCCACTGGGGGGGGGGGTTGTTTACACCTTTCATATTTCCCTTTTCCCACCTCCAATGCTCATTGAGTGTATCCGAGGGCAACTCCCCTCTTTGTACCACGCCTCCCCTTAGGAACAGTATCAGAGAGTGTCTTCTCACCCAGCACACTCATCCCTTCCTTGCTGCTCCATCAGTCACCTGAACCGCTAATCAAACCTGGTTCAGGTGTAGTCAGAGCTTTATCCCTCTAGAGCACAGCAGCAACCATCACATTTACTTTTACATTATTTTTAAAGTCTTGGATAAGATTGGAAATGCCTCTGACTTTTCTCTTTAAGGGTTCTGCTGTACTGTCCTTCCAGCTATGTTTTTAGCAGAAGTTGGATCTTCTTTATATATATTCACTTTTAGTATTTTAGTTTGTTAGAGTTAACAAAATACTCAAATATGATCTGTCATGTGCTGTATGTACTACAGTCCTTTCTCAGAAACAGGCTCCATTTACATGTTACCAACCCATTTTACAGAAGACTTAAAACTATAGTTCATTTATACTTATTGTTCTTATCTTTTCTGTTTTAAGGGAGGGTTTGGTTAAATGTCTGATTTAAATTTAATACTGAGCTAGCCACATTACAGTAAATCCAATGAAGGCTGAAGTCCATCATCTGAAGCTGTACATGCCAGCAAACACTAGTCCTAGAGACACAAATGTCGGAATGCATCCAGTTGTATCCCCTGAAATGAAAGGGGTTGCTGGGTTCAGTTTCTCCAATCACAGAATGGAACAGAAGATACTCCCACCATTGTGGCAACCTCCTTCGACTCGTGTAGATATTCTGGTCGTCACAGTTGCTACCTTCTGACTTGTTTCATCTGTAGAATTGTCTCTGTTGGAGCCTTCAATGTGTGGCCTGGCAGGAGGGTTTTCAAGTCTCTCAGCTACATCAGACCTGCAAGACATTCAAGAAGCTAAATTAAGTTGCATGCTACTAATACAGAGAACAAAAATCATTACTTTTTATCCATCCCTTGCCTATCATGTACTGACTCTTTTTTATACTTTTATGGATTATTTTTGAGAATGGGGCATAACTAAAATATAGCATTTCACATAATGAGAAAGGAGAAGAGGCGTCTCACATGAATAAACCCCCAGAGCACATTTGACCAGTCTCCCAACTCTACAGTGTCCCTTTTCACGCTTTCTACCTTGCTGTATTTGTGTGTAGCACTGTTAGAATCTTGTGTAATCTGCAAATGACAAGTCCCACTACCCCTTCTCATCAAGGATTTCATTCCCTCCTTATCCTCTTTAATTTCAGTCTAGTTCTCCATCTAAACCCTGCTGCTAATCTTTGTAGGATCTAGAATGAATGGCTGAAAAAAACACTAGTTGGAATGCTTTTAAAAAAGAAAGTGGTAGAGAGAGTATCTAGTTCAATGTTGTGTTATATGGGGGGGGTCAAAATAAAGCCCTTCATGCACTCCCCATACAGAGGGCTTGATCTCAACATCACTGTTATGTGTATAATCAGCATCAGTGTCACTACGTATTAAGTTTAAGGAGAAATATTTTCTCCCTATTACTCCATTAAAGGAAGTGTCTTTTGGCAAACTAGCCAAGTGCCCTTCCATGAAGGATTTTTGTGTCAAAGCCCAGAAATTCAAAAAAAAGCTGTACAACGAAACCAAGGACAATATCAATAATTTATGAAAGTGCAGCGCTTTCGGGTTAAACAACCCTTCTTCAGTGCAATTGTGCTTTAATAAGTTATTGATTTTGTTCTTTTTTTTTGTTAATTTCTGCTCTTTTACTGCTGAAGACTACATTTACACAGGTTCTGTTCTTTGATTTGTTTCTTTTTTTGTGTGTCAAAGCCCATTCAGTTATGTCTGGCAGATAAAATGGATTTCCAGTGAAAACAAATGATAATTTTTGAGGTTTGCAGACTTCAGAGGTAATTATATTAGTTGGGGAGTGCATGGTATGCAGCCCCTGTACAGCAGGTGAGGATAGCTTTGCCCCACATAAAATGTCTTCTTCTGAACCCAGGACAATGTGCTAGACTGAACTAAATACCTTCTGATAAAGTGGTCCAAGATGCTATGTACTACATGTGGACCCAGCTCAACAATCTGTGTATCATAAGCAAAAACAGAATTTAGGCTGCTCCTTCCCATCTGGGCGTTATTGCCTTATCTTCACTAGTGAAGACCAAGGCAAAATATTTTAATTAATGATCACGTCTGGATCTCTGCATCTTCATGGCTTGGGTCACTCACTTATAGCTGGCTACTTCAGATCCATAACTCCTCCCAGTAATGTACCTAAAATGTGCTTTATTCATCAGTCAGTCTCATCTGCTAGCTTCTTCTCTGTTGCCACATTAGCATTTCTAGCTTCCTTTCCTGTTACCCTTTTCATGTCATTGTATTCAATTTTCTTCTATCCACCTCTGCTTCTTAGTCTCATTTGTTGGTCTCAGTCCCTTCCCACCCACATAAATCACAGACTTCCTTCCTTTCCTTCTCTCTCTCTCCTTCTACCTACACAAATCACTATGTCAATCAGCTCTGATCTTCTGTGATGCACAGGTATAAATGCTGACACCTTCTAAGTGCAGCCATCCAACCTTCTCCTTAACAACTACTCTACTTATCTACTGCAGGTGCCCCTACCAAAAAGCACACCACTGTTACTGCTGGGACTCCTTTAGCTCTAACTCATCCACATCCACAGCTGTTCTGTGGGCCACACCTGAATCAGTAGTGCTGTAGGTGTGGCACATGCAGCTTTAATGGCACCACAGCTAGAGTGCTATGGTGCATGTCAGAGTCAGAATGTGATCAATGGCATCTACTTAATCGTGCCTCTGAATTCTTGGTTAGCACCAGCACAGTTAACCTGCTTAGACTGGAAGAAAAAAGCACTTACCTTGATCAAGCAAAACAAGACATTGCTTTACTTGTTGAACAAAATGATTTTTTTACACATGTATGGTTTATTTGTTACTATACTAGAGGTGATCCCTGATTAATCTACTAAAACAGAGCTACTTCACATTGCATTAGTAAGACTTCTAGAAGGCCTACTTGAGTTATTTATGCTGAATTACAATGTTGCAGTCATGATTTCCTAGAGGAATCCATTACTCTGACATCAAACACATTGTTTCTCCTAAAAGGCCACAATCCTCATTTGTCACTATAGTCTTGGACTTATTACAATTACAGCAGCTGTACTCTCCTCAAACTACCTCCAGTCTCAAGTAGAACAAGCTACTGTATCACTCAAGAACAAAACGAACAACAAATTCTTCCATTACTGTCACTCTATTTTTATGGTTCATTACATCAGTTTTTAAGCCAGCACCTTTTCATCCTTAGTGCAAATCCTCTTGGACATGGACACATTGCTGATCTCTCAAGTGGCATTCACCCATTCTTGGAAAACTGGGAACTTCATTGTCTGTTTCCCTCCACAACTTCCTCCTCCGCCACAATGCTGTTGATTATGTCAATTACACTCAGAGCCACCTATTACCTCTTATCCCTTTCTTAACTTAAATAGAAAACCTCAACTCACCTGCATTCACAACTTGTTCCACAGAAGTACTTGCCAAAGTCTCTTTCACTCCTGCCACAGTAAGGCTGTTAACAGCACAAACATGCATGTCTGAATTACATTACCAACCAGAATGCTTGCACTGGACAAAACTGCAGTCACAACATTCCTTACCATGCACCCATCTGGACTTCTCTCATTACAACTCTTCTTTCTCTCTCTGTTCCACTCTATGTTTAATGGACGGACAGATTCAGTTTGGAAATCCCTATATGTTACCCTCTCCCTTTTATACCTGAATTCTCAAGCATCTACTGTCATTGCAATGAGAAATACATTAAATTTACATCTCCTATGCCAAGGTAGCCAAAGGGGATATAATATCAAGTATCTCCTTTCTCAGCTGCTGGCAAAAGTGAAAATATATTCATTAGACTAACACTACTGAAAGACGTAATGCACCACCCCTAAATTTTGTTAGTCAGTGTCAGGACAAAATGTAAACATTTTAAAGCAGAATCATAAACATATATTCTCACAAATGATAGCAAAAGGCAGTTGTTTCACAAAAGTAGTACTGACTTGACATTCATGATTCACAGAGGCCATTTTCAAAATCAAATTATTTATACAACTGCATTACATAAAAGTTTCAAACCAGTACTGTTGTAATTTATAAAAATGATATAGCCATTTGTGAAAATATGACATCTGCACAATTTACAATGCTATTATGCAGGTTCTTCTTTAAAAAGTTTGTGCTGTGTTTTAGTATCTTGTTTGCTACAATAGTCCCTCACTACATTGTTGCTATAGAAATTCTTTCTTAGCTGTGAATGTAACAAAGTACTAGGCCACAAGATGATGTTCAGAAAACGCTTAACACTTAACCTTTTTATTACTCCATAAATACAAGAATAACAGTCCAAAAAAAACAATAGTAAATTCTCTGGTACCTCAGCTCTTGCCTTTCAAGGGGATACTTTTAAAAAATTAGGCAAAGTAGCTCTACTTATGGTCCTAAGACCTTACATTGATTGCAACTCATTATTTCATTAACACAGCACAGTTTCTTACTACTACTTACTTTAGTCAAATAGCCCATAAACTGACCTCTGAAATATTGACAAACTGAACATCAACACATTAACATGCAGGGGGCCAAGGCAACTTTAAAATATGTTTTTCTGCAAGGGTAAGTCACCCTGTACTCCCCACACCCCCTGCTAAATATATATATGTCAATTACATCCAATCCCCACCCAAAGACTGCCGATCTCACATACGTGTTAACGTTTACATATATACTCCAAATGCAGTCAATAAAATAGATGTCGACAAACTTGTAGTTAGATCAAATGCAAGGTACCTATATATATATATATATATATCTATATATATATCTATATATATTTATATATATATATATATATATATATAGATATATATATATATACACCACCATATACCGAACATGGTGCGTGGTGAAAAATGCTCGGAACTCCAACAAAAAACTACACAATGGCAAATCCAGCATAGTAAACATGCTTGTGAAGTGGCTTGGCTTGTCAGCCATTAAAGTTTATGTACGCTACTTTCATGGATTCTCTGGCATTTTTTTCCTTGACACAGTTTGTATTATTATGCTGAATTTGCCATTGTGTAGTTTATATATGTGTGTATATATATATATATATATATATATATATATATATATATATATACACACACACACACACACACACACACACACACACACACACACACACACACGGATCCCCTTCATTAAATTGAATTACTGTAATGTCGAATGTGAGAATGTCAAGACAAGAATGTCTAAATTACAAAACAAAATTTAAATTGTTCAGTCTTGCAACATCATATATGTTACAGCACTAGTGCTGTAGAGTGTAAATTTGGTAGCATCGCTTTAAGAAGTGATGCTGTCTTGTAAATAAACATGGCGGAGAAAAGTTTTTCGGTATAAGCTGATTTTTGACATTAGTGGTTTAGGTGTGTTAGAAAGAAGTAAGGAAGTTTTTCTTTTTGAAATACATTTTTGGTGGCAGTTTAAGTGGCAGGAGAAGTGAGTACAGGGTAGTGTGTTTGTTGGATATGTGTATGTGTTTTGTGCATGAAACAGGTGAGTTTGTGAAAGTTATGGAGATTACGGTACAGTGGAGATCAGGAAATTTACCTTTTCTCCTCTGTAGTGCGATCTCGGAGTTGGTATATTTAATGTGTAGAGGGTGTGGGGGGTGCAGGGGGCGAATCCCCCCTGCACAAACATACACACACATATACATATATACAGACATACATAACGTGTGTATTATTATATTGCTAGTCATGATTATTATTGATATTATTTTATTAATATTATTACTGTTGTTAATTCCATTGTGTATTGATTGCATAGTGCCATTGCTTCTGGGTACGGACTGCAATTACTGATGTTTTCTTCACATATTGCTGTGTATTAACCTTGCAAATCATCCAATAAATGATGTGTCAGTGTGCAACAAAGACACTAAAAACAGTGCATGAAAGTCAAGAAATTTAAAAGACTTCTTTTCCTAGCACAGAAAAGGGGCCTCGGTTATCTTCCCTTAGTAGTATTTGATTACTTCTCAGTACCACAGGAATGCAGATCCAATGATGACACACAAACTGAGCACAATCATGCTCTGTGGAATTGAAGTGTCAAGAGGTCAAAAAAGGGAAATAAGCTCTCAGAATATGGAAGAAATTGTAATGTTTGCCAATCTATCCCCCCATCGCTCAGAACTTATTTTTGTCAAATGACAATAAACTTGGGTAGAGAAAAATAAGCCTGTTCCACAGGCTTAAACACTGAAAAAAAGGCCTCAAAAATGAATGTGTTGGCAACTACAGCTAGAATCAGTCCACAGGGAATGAAAGCATGCCAAAATGTTTTCCTTCTCTTTGCAAGGGACACATTATGTAGACTTGTGCAGTTAGACAGTCATTCAGTCTTTTATTTCAGTTATACTTGGACATCCATATCGAGACCGTCATCTGAGTTGCACAGCTAACACAGGTACAGACAGATTCTGAAAGAGCTTTGCTTGGGTATATGACTGAGAACTGCTACAGAGCCACACTCTGAGAAAGGAACTAAAGCTGGGAGATTGCACCTTGCTGATTCCTGAGACCCAGGCAAAATGAGATCTATTTGCATTAAGGAAAATGCCTGCCTAGGAAGAAACTCAGCCAGGGTCTGCCCTGCAGTTAAATTGATATCTGACCACTGAGATGAATGTGGATTTGCAAACAATTATTTTCCATTTTTCCCACAGAGTGTGGATACAGAATTTAGAATGTTTTTTTTTTTCCAGTGCTCATCCATGACCAAAGACCCCTGAAAGAGTCTGCTAACAAAGAAACTTTTTTTGGACTGAGAAAAACTGAGAAATGGAAAGCTCTGCTTTTAGTTTAATACATGCATATTTTTATTAACCAGAGGAGAAGCTGTGGATACTTATTTATAAAGAGTTGAAGCATTTGTAAAGGGAAGAAGGCAATAGTCAATTGGGATAAATTAATCCTCCCAACAGAACAAGGTGGTTTGGGATTACCTGAATTGAAGGGATATTTCAGAGTTACACAGTTAAGACATAGCATAAGCAGAAAGCTATAATTCAAAGTGGAAAGGGATGATGATGTAAACGTGGAAGGGGGGGCTAAATAAATACGGGGAGACTTGGATTTCGGCTGCAGATTCTTAAGGAGAATAAATTGCCATACAGAATATTATATTCTTAATGTAACAGAAAGTATTTTAAGAACTAAGCCAGCATGGGAATGGAGAAAGGAAATTCTGCCGCTATGGATGACTGCAATTAGGGATATTGAGAACAGGCAAGAAGGGGTTGGGATTTAAACACTGGCAAAGGAACCATGGTACTGGGAGCAAATAATTAAAGAGGAAAAAGTAACAGAATAGGAAGAGGCCAAGAATACTTTTGGACTCCAGGCTAGAGACTCCCTAGTAAACATTGACATCAGTGTACAGGCAAAGGGAAAGGAATAAAGGATCCTACGTGAAACACCAACACTGGTAGAGTTTTTAGTAGAGTCTAGAACAGAAGCAATTGTTAAAAAAGGGATATTTAGTAGGCTATATAAAATATTGCATGATAACTGCAGGAATCACTCAAAGGAGGCTAGAAAGGATTGGGAACAAAGACTGGATAAGCAATTCACAAAGAAGTAAGGAAGGATATATACATGGCTCTCAAATATGCAACAAAGTCTAGAAGATATAGGATTTTTGCTTGGAAATAGTTGCATATGTATTTTTATACTCCAAGAAGAATCCAAATATTTTTTTCTCAGGTAGATTGCAAATGTTGGAGGTGATACGGGAAAGAAAGAGGTAATTGGGAACATATTTTTGGGAGTGTAATGAGTTGCAAACTTTAAGAATTCCCTGCAGACTACTCTGTCAAAAATACTGGGTGAGCAAATTGGTGTGACTAAGGAAATATATGTTATGTTCTTACTATAACTTGGCATCTGTGTTGTCCAGTTTCATTACGCATCACCACTGGGTCCATGGATCTGATCTCGGATCCAACTCAGCCATATCTTCTAGACATACGATCCGAGCCTCAAACTCATCCTTCTACCATAATGCCCAACTCCTTCTCCACCCACTCAGATCAAGTTTGCTGCCCTCTCAAAAAAGATTTAGATTTATAATACTGGAAAGGTGAAAGAAAGCGACCACAGTGGAGCTTAGGAACCTATGGATTCTCATAGCCTCTATATCACTCTCAGTTGAATAAGGATGGGGGAAGGAGGGTGGCATGTGATGCATAATGATATTGGACAACACAGATGCCAAGTTATGGTAGTACATAACTTTTAATCTGATGTTGTCCATTTCATTATGCATCACCACTAGGTCAGATTCCCCAGCTACGTAAACCCTGGGTGGCCCTCACGGAAGGATATGCTTGAGCACAGCGGAGCCAAAGGATGCTCTGTTTCTAGAAATAATGTCCAACATATAGTGAGATACAAAAGTATAAGATTTGGCCCAGGTTTCTGCTGCACAAATTTCATCAACAAGAGTTCTTGCAGAGAAAGCAGACAAGGTAGACAAAGACCTGGCAGAGTGATCTCTTAAAGAACACGGAAATTGCATGCCATGCTTGTAGTAGACCATAGAAATACAATCAGTAATCCACTTGGTTAAAATAATCTTGGATACGGCCTGACCTAATCTATTTGATGAAAAGGAGATGAACAATTGATCAGATTTCCTGTGTAGTTTAGTTCTGTGTAAAAACATCCAGCGAATGCAGCATATATTCCCTGTTATTGGAATAATTACAGAAGAATACAGGCAAATTAATAGTCTGGTTAATACTTGTCTCTGTGGTGACCTTTGGTATTAAGGATGGATTAGTTCTGAGGGCGACTCTATCTTTGAAGAAGGTAATATATGGTGGCTTGGAAGACACAGCTTGTAATTCCGACATTCTTCTTGCTGAAGTAATGGCCACTAGAAAGGCAGTCTTCCAAGATAAGAATTTCAGGTCATGGGAGCAAGGAAGTGTAAATGGTCTCTAAGTAAGGCCCTGAAGTACCAGTGTGAGATCCCAAAGAGGGGACAGGCTTTTAAAGGAGGCCTGAGATGAAAGACTCCTTTCAAAAAGCCCTGCATAGCCTAGAAGTAGAGATGGAAGATGACTGTTGCTTGTCCCTATGTGAAAATTCATGATAGCAGCTAGTTGTAACTTTATAGTGGAAAAACTAGATCCATGCTGAAAAAGCAAACTCAGAAACATAAGAATATCTGAAACAGAAGCAGAAAAGGGATCAGTATTCCATTGCGATGCCCACATGGAAAACCTCTTCTATTGACTATGATATACTTTCTTAGTGGAACTCTTCTGAGAGGCAAGAATTATTTCTCAAACTGGGGAGGAGCCTGGACTTTCGTAGAATCACTGGAAGTGCAGAAACAAAGTGGTTAGTCTCAGGGATCAGAGATTAGAAATCTCCAATGGATGGGAAATCAGATCCTGCCTGGGATCCAGCATCCATGGAGGATATTTGCTGTGAGACCACAGGAAGGGGGAACCATATCTGATGAGGCCAGTAAGGGGCAATGAGGATTAGAGTGGTCTTCAACCTGCTGGCTTTCTGTAAGACTTTTGGTATGAGGGGAATCAGAGGATAAACATACAGGAGACCGAGGGGCCAATCGTGGACTAAAGCATCCCTTGGTGACTCCCCCAAAGGGGCATCAGAATGAAGTACTTGCTGCACATGTTGCTCAGGGAAGAAGCAAAGAGGTTGCAGGAAGGTTGGCCCCAATGGCTGAATATTTGATTCGCTGCTGATTAGTTCAGGGACCACTTGTGTGGAATTAAGATCAATCTTCTTAGTCTGTCCACCAGAATGCTGGACTCTCCTGAAATGTGCGTTGCAATGAGAAAGCAGTTTGAAGATATTGCCCATTCCTAAACCATCATGGCCTCCCTGCAGAATGGGTATGATTGGGTTCCCCCCTGCTTGTTAATGTACCACACCACCGATATATTGCCTGTAAGAATTGCAATTGTTCCCACAGGAAGGCAGTTCTGAAAGGCTTGCAATATCAGAAGAACCACCCTCATCTCCAGTACATTTACGTGCAACTTGGTCTCTGTTGTGGACCACGTACCTGGGACCATCTTTCCCTGGAAATGCCTCCATCACCCCAAAAGGAAAGTGTCCATGGTCACTATGGCTGTAGGTGGAGGATGACTGAAGGGTTTACCGAGATAGAGGTTACCTGTAAGAATCCACCATTGCAGTGAAGCCATTCTTTTGTTGATTTGGATGTATGCTTGGGGTCTTTGTTGTGTTAAAAGGTGAAATCCCTCTTCATCTTCAGCTTTCTATCAGACGACTGAAGGTTTTGGGCCAAACGTGACTTATATTTGGAACTGTTCATAATTCCCTCCATCTTGACTAAAGCCCCAGTTCCAGCTGAAGAAAAACAATCTCAAAGCATGATACTGCCACCACCATGCTTACCCATAGGTATCTATTTGGTGATGCAAAGTGTTGTTTTTGTACCAAACGTACCTTTTGGAATTGTGGCCAAAAAGTTCAACCTTGGTCTCATCAGACCATAACACATTTTCCCACATGCTTATGGGAGACATGATGTATTGTTTTGTAAATTTTAGCCAGGCCTGGATGGTTTTCTGTGTAAGAAAAGGCTTCCGTCTTGCAACCCTACCCCATAGTCCAGACATATGGAGAATACGGGAAATTATTGTCACATGCAGTACACAACCAGTACTTGCCAGAAATTCCTGCAGCTCCTTCAGTGTTGCTGTAGATCTCTTGGCAGCCTCCCTGACCAGTTTTCATCTCGTCTTTCCATCAATTTTGGAGGGATGTCCTGTTCTTTCCAACATCACTGTTGTCCCATATTTTCTCCACTTTTTGATTACTGTCTTCACTGTGTTCCATGGTATATCCAATGCTGTGGAATTTTTTTTTTACCCTTCTTCTAACTGATACCTTTCAACAGTGGTGCAGCGGTAACATTGTTGCTCACAGCAAGAGGTTCTCCGGTTCGATTCTCGGCTGAGGTGCCTTCTGTGTGGAGTCTGCATATCCTCCCTGCGCTCGTGTGGGTTTCCTTTGGGTACTCCTGTTTCCTCCCACATTACAAAGACATGCATCTAGAGCATTTCTCCCCGGGCCTCCGCTGAAAATTGGCTTTGTTCCAAGTCGGACTTTCCCGGTAAACAAATGTTAAATAAATAAATAAAACAATGAGATCTCTTTTATGCTTTGTAAGCTCTCTGTGAAACATGGCTTTTGCTGTAGCAGGCAACCGAGTAAATGTCAGGAAAATCCTACTAGGACAGCTGAATTTTATTTGGGGTTAATCAATGTACCCAAGAAATCTGAATGTTGTCATTAAATCAAAAGGTGCTTCAACAAAGTATTAGCTTAAGGGTGTTCACACTCATGCAACCAGCTTATTGTATGTTTTTTATTTTCTATATTTTTCCCCTAACAGATTTGTTTGTTTTTCAAATGAATTGTACAGGACACAGGTCACATTAAAGGTGGGAAAAATTTTGAAATGATTTATTGCAGTCTCATTTTTTTAATATCAGAAAAACCTGACATTTTTTTATATCCACTGTAGGTAGGGTCATCCCGAAGGCCTCCATGAACACTGACTCCTTGGAGGAAAGGGGTTGGGATAACCAGACACCCTTTTGTTTCAGTATTTCCAAGATATTCCCGAAGCAGATATCATCGGGTGGAGATTGGAGGGACCCTTCCCCCTCATCAAAGTCAATGTCCTCTGTCAATGACTCCAAAGGGGTGTCTAGGTGCTTCTTCTTGCATCATTGTTTCCAAGGAGCCTCCTCCACAGGATACTCGGGAAAGGACTTGAAAAACAGGGGACACCTTGTTGAGGGCTGGTCTGGAGGCTCTCTTGGAGGGTCTGACTATGGACAGGATGGATGAGAGCAAAGTTCTGATCAGGAGGGGAATGGATAGGACCTGGGGGAAGAGGGGCCACATTTCCCGGTGTGGAGAAAGCTCTCTCTGCCACCTGGAAGGCAGACAAAGCTGGGATGGCCTGACCTCCCACCATAGCAGACAGGGATGCCAGTGGAGAGAAGGATGAGGTCACCCCAGATCTGATGCTCCAGAAGGCATCTGGCCCAAATTGTAAAGGGCTGAGGTCCCCAGGGGGAGGGACAGCTCTGAAAAACATTGTCTTGATATGAAAGTAAAATTATATTAATCAGGAATTTATTGAGCATTCTCTTAGAAAATAATGTTTTCTTGTTTGGTGATGATCTATGCTGGCAGTGTAATGGCGTAGCTATGGGCATAATCTTATGCCAATAGCTATGCCAACGCTGTCATGGTTGTATGGGAGCATGAATATTTATTGAGTGGCCCATATCAAGACAATGTTTTGTTTTTTCTTAGATTTGTAGATGATCTTTTTATTTTATAGGTTGGTACAGAAGAGGAGTTCTTAGAATTTCTCATGTACTTGAATGCAACCATCACTTTCTTGAGGTTTACATCCGTTGTTTCATATGAGAGAATAAACTTCTTGGATGTTCAAGTAAATGTTGAAAAAGGGAGTATATATACATGCTTGTACAGGAAGGAATGTCATGTTAATCATCTTTTAAATAAAGGAAGTATGCACCCCACTTATGTGTTTGACAGTGTCATTAGGAATCAGGTTTTCAGAGCATCTAGGTTGAACGCGAGGGATGCAGATTTTCATCAACAATTAAATAATACGAGGAATGATTTATTAGCCAGAGGTTATGGGGAGAGAGATATACAGAAACAGGCACAAGAAGTAGCTAATTTGCAACATACTAAGGCTAGACCTTATTATTCGTTTAGATGGTCTGAAGGAAAAGGGACCAGTGGTGCCATGCCCAAGTTAAAAGTGCCATTAAGTTTTTCCAGTGATGTGGGATCTTATATGAACATTATACGTAAGCATTGGGGGATACTGACCACTGATAAGGCAGTCACAAAATGGACAGAGAATGAACCTACATTTTTATTTAGGAATCAAGTCTTTGAAAAGACGTTTATATATACCCAGAGAAAAGAAAACACCCTTGGGTGGAGTGGGAACCAAGTCTTGTGGCAAATGCTCATATTATGGTTATATAGATATAAGTAATGAATTTTTGCATCCAGATCAGGACCGGCTATATAAATTTAAAGTACAAGCTACGTGTGACACACAGCATATAGTGTATCTTGCCTATTGCATAATATGCAAGAAATGTTATATTAGGAAAACAGACCATACACTTAAGGAGAGGATTAGTGAGCACATTTATCACATAGGCAAATAAAGCAGAAGTAATGCCCTGGCCAAACATGTTATGAATACTAATGGGCAACATAAATTCAAGTGTATGGGCATTGCTAGGAGTTTTGTGAGTTTGGGGGGGGGGCATATGCAATAAAACAGAGGAATTGGAAGCTAGATGGATGATTTTATTTAGAGCTGATATGGGACATGGTCTCAATGAACAAATACCATTGAGACAAAAGTTAAAGGCCAGACCTTTACTTATGTAAAATAGTTTTTTTAAGAATATGTATTTTAATAATGTGTATTTATGTTGTAGAAAAAGTATATAAATATATATTTTTTCTTAACATTTAGTTATTTTGTGGTTACTATACAGCTTTAATACTTTATAGTAATGGAAAGTATATAGTCATGTGATGAATCATTGTCATGTGATGCTTTTAGCAGTGTTTAAAAGTATGACTGGTTTCAGTTTGTTTTTATGCACCTGAAGAAGCAGATGTGAAAGCGCCTGTGCCAGATTAACTTGGAGCCTATCCTGTGTCCTCTTGTTGTTCTTGGATACTTTGTTACAGCTTTGTTGTGGACACAACGACCTGCAAACAAGTGTTTTTTATTATTTTTGCTGGAATTTAATAAAGATGTTTTTTGTTTAAAAATAGATCCAGGTGTACAGAAAAAATATAATGGAAGAAACAAAAGAGGTGCATATCTTAAGCATGTTCTACCTCAGCCTGATCAAGTGATCTGTATTAACTCAATGTCAAATTTCAAAAGGAAAATGGAAAAACTACAGTTGCGTATGTTGCACTTACCATAACAGTAGATGTTCAAATGATCATTGCTGTAGTAGCTTTAGCTATATGGGTTATCTCCTGCCAAGGATATAACAGCCAGCTTCCAAAGCTTCAGGGCACCTTCCACACACACAGACTGTCAAGCAGCTTTAGCTGAGCTGGCTAAAAGACAAGTGTGGGCATGAAGTCTTTCAGAGCTTCTCGGTCAGCAGAAAGAGGGAGGATGAGTCCTGAAAAGACAATGCTAGGGACAACAAAAAATAAATGTCTACACCCTGGCATAAAAAAAACACACCAAAAACAAGGGTGGTGGTGGGCAGGAGTGGCTACTGCAGAGGAGTTAATGTCAGACAAGTAGGAATACCTGACAGGTGAGCTTTAACAGAAGAATATGCTAATCCAGCATGCAGCAATTCACACAAATAAAAGAGAACCAGAGGGATCCCGCTGAAAAGGGATCCTGGCAGAGAGAGGCATCAGACAGAAAATCTCTTCCATTTGGACATATAAGACTTCCTGGTAGTGGGTTTCCTGACCTGAAGAACCCTAAGCACGTCCTCAGGCAAAAATGTGCCTACAAGGAATCAAAACCCTGAAGTAATATGTGTTGATTACCCTTGGCTAAGTGCAGAAGAAGAGGGAACCAATGTTGTCTGGGCCAAAAGGGAGTCAGCAACAACATTTTGGGGGAGTCTTGCTCTATCTTGAGCAGGACCACTGGAATTAGGGAAAGGGGAGGGAAGGTGTAAATTAACATTCCCATTCCAGGAAAAAGATGGGGTATCCACCTTCCAAGCCAGAGAACTGGGGGCTCTGGTGCAAAAAAGAGGAAGTTGTCTGTTCAAAGGGGAGGCAAAAAGATCTACCTGAGAAGTACCCCAATGATGGACAATGTCCAGAAACACATCAGTGTGAAGCATCCACTCATAAACCTGTGTTTTAGACCTGCTCAAAGAGTCTGCCACTATGTTTTGCTCTGAAGGAATGTATACAGCCTGAAGAGTTACTTGATACTGGATAGCTAGATCCCAAACTTGGGTATTGTCATTAAAGATTTTGAGAGGCCCTGGAAGAAAAAGAGAATGAATCGTCTGAACGGCAAAAAGAGGAAAACTCTCATCTCCTTGATATTGATGTGGTGTGACCTCTAATGAGGGGGGACAAATTCTCTGGACCTTGAAGGGACTGAAAGAGGCTCTCGAGCCCATGTCTGAGGAATCTGAAATAAGCTCCTAAGAGGGAACTGGGGTCCAAAAAGAAGTCCCGGGTTGAGAAAAAGCAGATGAATCCACCAGTGACGCTCGTGTTGGAGGCATGGAAGGAGGGGGACTATAATATCTAGAGCAGTGATGGTGAACCTTTTTGGTTTGGGGTGTCAAAAATTTGGAAAATGCCTAACTTGACTCTGCTTGCGTGTTACCCTTCCCACAACTGAAATAAATAAATAAAATAAATAAATAAAAATAAAACAGCTTGGCTCTCACTACATCAGAGATAAATCTCAACAGAATCGGGGACAAATCTAGAAATAAGAGACATGGACATTTTTAAAGTACTAGTAGTATTAATTTGAGACATTGACAGAAAAAAATGAATGTGAATTAATATACATTTTCTGAAGTAAATTCAGTCTATAAATCTAATTATTGTCAATATTAAGTGTAAAAAGTTGCCAGTTATAGGAGGGATTAAGATGGCCAGTTGAGAGGAATGTAAAAGTGCACATTCCTGGAAATGCAGACTACTTGTCCTTTGCAGAAGTGTAACCATGAAGAGAAAACAATATCAGCACTGCCCTTTGCAGACTATATTGAGAAATAGTCCTGGGGGATAATAACTTCCTTACCTCTGCAGAGTGTTGTTGAACTGGCTCCTGGCACAAAATAATTCTATGCACTTCACACAAGCAACAAATGCAAAAGCAGTGTCTTTGGTAACTCGGGTGTTGGTGAATTCTGGTGTGTCACCCAAAATGTCTTGGCGTGTTACCTTTGACATGCGTGTCATAGGTCCACCATCATTGATCTAAACGAAGACAGTGTTGGAGCCATACTGACTTTAGGAACCACTGTAGTTTTCTCATATGAAGCCTGGCTAGAGGTACCATATGGATGGTGGAAGCCATGAAACTCAGAGCCCTTAGAGACTCCCTGGATGTAATCAAAACCTGAGGGAAGAAGAGAATGAAAAAATGTGATTAGAAAAAGAGCCTTGGGAGAAGACAGGGAAGACAACATAGGGATGGTTTGGAACCTGCAACCAAGAAACACATGATCCCGTGAAGGACCCAGGACTGATTTCTGGAAGTTTACTGTAAACCCCAGGCTTTGTGAGAGACAAATAGAATAACTGAGGTGCTGAAGCAAGGTCTCAGGGGAGAAAGCCAGAATGAGTAGGTCAGTCAGATAAGGAAAGATGTGAACCCCTCTCATCCTGCAAAAAGCAATCACAGGAGCGAAGCATTTGGTGAAAAACCTTGGGGAGTAGAAAGGCCAAAGGGCAAAGCAACGAACTGAAAATGCAAGGAAGAAACAGAAATGCAAAAACTTCCTGAAAAGGGGATGAATACGGATGTAAAGATAAGCATCCTTGAGATTCAGGGAGACTAGGAAAGCCTGAGGAAGAAGAAGAGGAAACAGGGTCTGAAGGGATAACATCCAAAAGGAGGGGATCTTCAGAAAGGTGTTGAACTGAGAGAGAGGTCCAAAATGGGTCACAAGGAGTCTTCCTTCCTGGGAACCAGAAACACTCTGGAATAAAACCCCTTCCCCTCCTGGGAAGGGGGATGCAGCTTGAATGGTGCTTTGTGACTTAAGGCCCTGATGTAGTTCTGGGAAGAAAGGGATATGTTCCTGAGGAGGTTGATGGATGCCCAGAAAAGGAGGAAGGGACTTCCATACCATGAAGTATCCCTTATGGATGATGGACGGAACCCAAGAGTCATGAGTAATCCTTAACCAATTGAGAAGGGACAGGGAAAGAGAGAGAGAGAGACAGAGATAAAGGAACCTGACTTAGGAAAGGGGAAAGCAAGCAGTCAGATAGAATCTGGCTTGTCATGAAAAGGAGGTTTCTGACATGTGGGAGTCTGATTAAACTTAGCAAGAGGAACTGCCTAGAACCCTTCTTACCTTTGGGAGGAGGGCAAGGCTTTCTGCAAACCAAATCAGATTTATTAGGATAATTCCTCTGGAACTTACAACTAGAAAAAACAAAATTATGCTTCAGTTCCTGCAAGGCCTTACCCTTATCCTGCAGAGACTTAAAAAGCTCAGCTGTAGAACCAAACAGGTTCTTATTATCAACAGGAGCATTCAACAGCATAGCCTTAATATCATCAGGCAAAGGATGGAGACAAAGCCAAGATTAACATCTCAAAACAGAACCAAAATCAGCAGCTGTAGAGAAAGCGTCAGCTGCATCATAACTACATTTAACAGAGTGGAGGGCTACTTGAGAAGTGGAGTCTGGTAAAGAGAGGGCCGAGACCATCCTTTCAGAATCAGGAAGGTCAAAGATAGCCTGGGAAGCCTGAGAAAGAAGGGCTAAAACATACTTGGTCATACAGGTCAGGTAAGTAATAGCCCAAGAGACCAAGGTGGCAGCAGTATATACTTTCTTCCCAGCCATTCCATGACCCTACTGTCCATTTCTGAAAGAGGCAGTTTAATAGAATGCAAAAGCTTAGATGGTTTGTCAGAAGAGACAGACAACACATAAGGGAGGGCAGAAGGACATTTGTAGAGAAGCTTAAATTCATCAGGCACCTTGTAAAATCTGTCAGGTTTCTTAAAGACTGGATGTTGGGAATCTGGGGCCACAGAGACTGCTAAAAAGGTACCTAAAAGGGCATCCAAGACAGGATGGACAGCAGAGAGCTTAGGGGACTCCATCCGGAGGAGCTCATAATACCTGTTCTGAATGTCAGAAACCTGAGAACAGTCTCATTTAAAGAATTACATCATACAAGAAATAGTATCCCCAAAAGAGAGTTCTTCAAAGGGAGAGTCTGGGCTAACAGACTCTTTCTCCTCAGAGCCATAATCCAATAGAGAGGGGATCTGAGAGGAATATGCCATAGGTTCATAGGTTAGTACTAGGCTAATTGCCCCTTGTGGGCCATTTTAAGCCTAGCCAATTACCCCACATGAGATTCAAACCCTGCACCTTGTGTTTGCCAGGTAAACACCTTAACCATTATGCCATCCTCCCACCCAAAGCCAAAGACTTTTCCCCAAAATCCAGTTCCTTTCAAAGGAGTCCTACTCTCTGGCCCTCTTGAGTGAGGTAGAGGACCAAAAGGGAGCATGAACAGAAACTCTTTGGGGAGGCTTCAAGGCCATTAGTGCATTGAAAAGCCCCTGTGTAAAATCCTGCCATTCACCCTGGGGATCCTTAGAGGCAGAGGAAACATTTTTTTCTTTTGAGACACATCTGCCCTAAACACCCTAAGAGATTCAGAACCTTGCCTACATTCAACTACCATAGTATGAATCTCCTGAACAAGTATCTGCAGAATCCCCCTCAGTCCCTCTGAAATAATCAGCTGAGGCTCCCCCTTAACATCCATAACGGATGTCTGCAGAGCCTCCAAGGACATGAGAGAAGTCAGATCCATGCTGGTCTCCTATATGGTCACGGCAGTGGCATCAGATAGAACAGCCGGGCCAACCTCTGGGCTTTCACCAGCCTCGATAGAAATGTCTGGGGGGGGGGCGCGGGACAGCAGCAAAATCAGACCTAACCGTTTTAGCCTTTTTCTTGGCAGGCTGCTGACATTCGGAATGGCAAGATTCTGCCATAGCACTTTGTGCGCCAACAAATTAAGACATTGGTTCTCCAGGAAAATAGACAAGGGGGAGAGATGACACTTCATATGGTCATGAAAAACACCCAAACAAAAGAGACGCTGCTTGTGATGATCCTTATGGGGAAGCTGCCTCCAACACTGACATTTTCCCTTTCTGAACGACATGTTAACTCACAAAACTAAAAATGTAAGAAAAGATAAGAGGAGACCCCAATGGGACAATTATCTGAAACGTGGCTTGGTAAAAACCACAGAGGAAGATGCATTTGGACTGATAATCAAAGATGGCGTTCAGACTGGCAACAAAGAAGTTCTAAGGTATGTACATCCATATGTCATCTTTATGCCCTACACTTTGAGCAGGGAGCATACAGATGACATACTGACATCAATATAAAATCCTAAGGCTTTGGTATATTGACCGGATGTTGGGCCACCCTTGTCAGGGAATCCCTTTAGTAAAGAATACTGCATCAGTGATATGGAAGAACATCACACGTTACAGTTGCTTAATTTACAAAATAGTTTAATCATATGGTTAATTACAGAGACTTTACTAATATTAGACTACACAATTTTGCTGCTACTTGCTGTACAAATTACCCATTATCTTTAAAACATTTAAATTTACAGTTTGCTTGCTGGTACTTGTACACCTGAAAAACTTAGCCCGGACTGATATCTGATGACATTTGGAAGTTAATTCCATGTTAATGGTCTCACTTTTGGGAAGACCTTCTCACCTATTACTAAATCAAAGGTGAGTCACTTTAAAATTAATGCTCTCTGATCTTGAGATATAAGAATCTGAAGATACGATGGCCACCATTAATACTGCACTAGCTGTCACTGTCACCTAGTCTGTTTTTTGCATGTTGCAGCAATGTTATTCTCGATGATTAGAAGGGATATTAAATCTACATATTTTGTGCCTGGCTCTGTGGCATAGATGGATAAAGTCATGACTACATCCCTGATGCCCAAGTTCAGGTAGCTGTCTGGGCACTGGAAGAGCAGGGGGAATGAGAAGCTTTCAATAGTTCACCCATCCTAGAGGTGTGTGTGAGAGCTGATTCCCATCTGATGGATGCTCCCATGTAGGCAGAGCTTTGCATTATGGCTGCAAACTGGAAGATGGGGGTGTGGTGTCCCAATGAAAGATGGGGGTATGGTATCCCAAGCTGGTAATGGTTGCTCTTAAAAGAACATGAATGGAAGCACGTATATTTTGGTGGGGGTAGGGGTGGGGTACAGGACATCCTATGGTGAAATGGTGTTCATATCAGCCAACTAGGATGCAGGGTTATGGAAAAAAATAGAAATGCTCCAGCTACTAAAATAAGTGAGGGCTTCAGGGTTTAGCCCTGGGGGTGTGAGCCAGGAGAAATGGTAGCAGAAAGGGCTAAGGCAGGGAGAGGATTACTAGTGATAGTGGTTCTCGTCTGCTGGTCTCCTGGGCTACTACTTTGGATGATCCACCGAAATAATGGAACTGCAATTAATTTGGATGCTCTTCTGACAGCTGTGGCGCTAGCAATCTTCATGGCTGCTCAGATGAAAGCCTCTCCAGATGGCTCTCATCCCATCTGCAGATGCCCAGAACAGGAAAATGATTGGATATGAGTCCAATGAGAGAAGGCTTGATGGGTAGCAGGCATTTGGGCAAAAAACATTTAGACAAAAAATCAGAATTCACATTTTTTATTTCATTTTCTAATATAACTCAACATCATCATGAAATGCACACATCAATATATTTTGGTGTCAGTATATTGAAACAACAAATAACTTTCAATTTATAAACCATATAATAAGAACAGTCCTTGAGTTGCTAGTACTGATTTGCAAGTTTAGAGTTGTGATAAACAAAGATGAAACCATTTATGATAATTTTAATAATATAATGATAACCATTCATTTTAGCCATGTCACAAATGGCAAGCTTGGTAGCAGTTTAAATATGAACAAAAGACATACAAAATCTGCTAGTAAGGGTAATAACATCACAATTATATGTGATTTCAAGACAAAATGGAATAAAACATTTTGTATATTAGCCAGCTACCAGATGGTTTGATAGAATGTCCTCAAGGCCACCTGAAAGACATTTTCCGGGGCTTTGACAAATTCCTCCCACATCCTAGCCTTCATTTTGGTGGCCGCTTTAGCTGCTGCCATCCTAGCCTGTCAGTACATATTGATCAGATCTGAAGGACCCACTGCTCCATTGCAAGCATTGCACAGAAGACCATGTTTTAAACTTGAATACTTCCCTTACTACTGGTGGTTCACAGGTTCATAGGATAATACTAGGTTATTGGCCTGGAGGCCCTTATAAGCCTAGCCGATAATTTCGCCCATGTTCCCTCAAAGTCAGCACCTGTTTCCCTGTCCAGCATGGACACAGGTGGGATCCCAGGGGTGTATGTTCACCTTCCCATCCAGTTGTCCAGGTTCCTCTTAAAGAGGGCTACCCAGCACCACCATGACAAGCAGCAGCGACTTTCTAACCACAGCTCCTTGTCACTGCTTCATCTACGGAGACTTTGACTGCAGCACATTCAGATTCTGTGTTTCTGAAGTCCTTTTGGATAAAGAAGAAGGTCTTATGGAGGTGGAAGTTGAACTTATCTTGCATAGAAGGATCTCTTTAGTGTTCTAAGGACACTATCACTATATGATCGGTTTCATGTATCTGTCAAGCTTCTGTCCTGTCCATATGACCCAACTTACTACCAAGCAGTGATCAGCTTACAGCTTAGTTCCTCTTTTAACCAGAGATCCAGAACATAATTTTTCAGGTCTGACAACACAATGACAGATTGATCTTAGCAAAAGTTAAGGAATACTGACCTTCAGTGGGGACAGTGAATTCAATGAACATGCCCTTGTCTGTGCAGGCAGTCCTAGAAGCAACTGGTGTGAGTGGGGCATTTCTGTAGATGAGGTCACTGCAGCAATTAAGCACCACCATAGTAGCAAAGATGTGAGAAGGAAACAGGTCCAGTAGGAAATGCTGAACATGCTGGATACCATTGGGAGTGTGACGGCTAACATGATATTTTAAAGCTAAATGGAAGGAAGAGACACTACCCCTGGACTGGCAAATTTGGGTGGTGGTCCCCATTTTCATAAAGGGGATAACAGAGAGTGTTCTGATTATGGAGGGATCACACTCCTTAACCTTCCTATTAAAGCCTAAGCCAGGATATTGGAATGGAAACGCCATCTCAAAGCTGGACCTCTAATTCAGGAGGAGCAAATCAGATTTTATCCAGGATGTGGAACAGTGGAACATCTCTTTGTCCTTAAATGATGTGTTTTATGAATGTATAGAAGGTATACGACTATGTATCTCACAATCTCTTGTGGGAGGTGCTACAAAAGTATGAAGTTCTAGGGCTGCTGCTACATATCACACTGTCCCTGTATTTCAGGAGTGAGAGTTATGTTCTCACTCTTGGCATAAACTGAATGAAGGACTCCATTAAGCATGTATTTTGGCTCCCCTCCTGTTTATGACTTTCATGTACAGGATATCAAAGAGCAACTGATGTACAGAGAGTATCCTGTTGAGGATATGAAAGTTGCATCTCTGTTGACTACAGATGATGCTGGCCTCAGCCTCATGTAACTATGAGATCTGAAGGCACAGTGGAGCAGATCACTGCTGCATGTGAGGTAAATGAGATTAGGATCAGTACTCCCGAATCAGGCATAGTCTTTCAAGTCAGGCATAATGTTTTTATTTCAGAAGAGAGCACATTGCTTTCTACGGGTGATGTTGGAACAACTACCTCAAGAAGTGTTTAAGTATTCTGAGATCTTGTTCAAAAGTGAAAGAGGAGGGGCTCGAGAGATGGACCAGCAGATGGGTTCAGCAGTGGAAGTACTGCAGGTAGTGTACTGCACTGTAGTGGTAAAAAAGGAGTGGACACCTGGGATGAAATGGCTTCCTATTAAAATGTCAGGACTTAAAATGCAAAGTGTCAAAATGCCAGGGGAAAAAAAGACTGAAATACTGGTTATATACACCAACTTCAGGACTGCCATAACACAGAGAAAAGGAACAGATTCTAAGAGATGTCACTGTCAGACTTAGTTTATGTAAATCCAAATTTCTGGCCATGAAGTCTCCACATTCCAAGACTAGATATTGCGAGTCTCAGCAGTTTATAAGGTTACCAGAAGAAGCTCTCAATTTACCAATCAGTGTTTCCATCCTCACCTATGATCATGAATTTTGGGTAACAAACAAAAGGATACAGATACAAACAGAGGACATGAGGTTCTTTCTCAGTTTTGACAATCTTTGATTGTTTTGATGAAAGCGCTCAGTTGATTAAATATTTTTGTGTTGACTAATATGTGGATTTTTTTTGGTAAGTTTCATTTTTACTTCCAGTCCTATCCCATGACAATTTTGGTTTCATTCTTTCTCAGGGTTGCTGAACTCACTCCATATGAAACAGTGACAAAGCTCAGTAATCCAAAATGATCTCACAGTATAGCCACTAGTCCAATGGACTGAGAGAAGCCAGTTGAGGTTATTTGGACATCTAGTGAGGATGTCCCTTGGCTGCCTGTTGTGAGATGTACCACAAACAGCTGACCCAGAATCAGGGGTGTAGCTAGGATTTTCAAATTTGTACTGACAGCTCTCAAACTGCTACCCCCCTCCCCAGCCAAGCTACGGCCATTCTCGTAATTCACGGTTCGCTCTTTTAGTGTCGATGAAGAGGCATTCGCTGTAATGCCTCTTCAGTAATATAATATAAATTCACTCAAACTCGGTTCCTTGAATTGAAAATTAACCTGAAATGTCAGTTCTTTGAAAAATGCAGCATGGTAGTTGGGGTAGAGACTTTATGCTTTTGTTTTCTGTAACTAAGGTACAGGTTTTGAGCTTGAGTAAATTACTAACCACCTGCTACCACTAACTAGGATGTTTCATTCACACACACCCCTACCTACCTCTTAGTGCAAGAAATATGGACAAAGCCTAAAATAAACAGGGACAGATATTAAATAATGTTCTCGTGAACTTAGAAAGTTGCTAGAATAACAGGATTTGTGCTAGTATGAATTTTTCTAAAGGACATGAAGTCTGAAGCTCAAATGTCTGTCATTTAGCAACTTCAGCCTTCAATGATTTTCTAGAAAATCACAAAATTTATGAGGAACAGACAAAAAATATGGGGCAAAAATCTGGACATTCTGCAAAATGTGGACAGTTGAGAGGCATGCTACCTACCACACAGACACACACACACACACAACACCTCTCAACCTCTCACAGCAACAAACTCATAAATAAAACTGAGGCAAAGGCCCAAAAATAAAGACATTTTTTTTTAAATATTGCTCTTATAAACTTAGAAAGATAATAGAATAGTAGGTCTTGCATCAGTACGAATTTTCTGAAAAGTATGAAATCTAAAACTGAAATGTCTGCATTATTTTCTAACTTCAGTCTTTAACAATTTGCCACTAATTTGCCAGAAAACTGCAATTTTATGAAAAACGGACCAAAAATGTGATGCAAAAATATAAAATTGCCAGACAATACAGCTGGGAACCTGTCAAAGGAGGGACACCATTTTAATATGAGCACAGTTAACTTAGAGCAGCTGAAAAAATTAGAGAATCTACATGCATTTCTGAAATGTAATGTATAACTCTGATCATTACAGTTATTTATAAAAGTAAAGTAAACCCTCTATGTTTTCTTCCAAAATTGCTATTTTGTGGAGGGATCATTAGGGGAAGAGCAACATTTTGAGCCAAAATCAGGGACAGTTGAGGTTTGGCTATGCCTAATTCTATAAAGCAATTTATTTGCATGTACCTCTCAACCTGTTAATGCAATAAATCTGGACAAGGCCAAATATATTGAGGGAACATATAAACAGTACTAAAAATTGCTCTTGTATAAACTGGGACAGTTGATAGAACAGGTCTTATTTTAGCATGCATTTTTCTGAAGGTTATAAAGTCTGAAACTAGTGTCATTATTTAGTGACTTCATTCCTAAATCATTTGCCAGAAAACCACAAATTGAGGAACAAACCAAAAATAAAAGCAAACAATCTATTCATTCTTTGAAAATCTGGACAGTTGGGAGGTATAGTTCAGCTGGGGCTGTCTAAGTTTGCCACCCTTCCCCCTCACAAAACCATGGTCGAATGGTGCCTCCCCCTGCAGCCATTCCAATGATCCATTACTTTGCTATTTCACTCCATTTACCATAAACACTAATGTGCATACTGATTTACTTCTCTGATGATTTGAACTTCATTTGAAAGTTTTATTTTGCATTTTACAGCACAAACACTAAGACATCTGCTAAACAAACTTGGCATTAAAACTTCTCTGCCCTTGAAACTCACATTCATTGAAACATTAAAACCCACATTCAAAGAAAAATACATTTTACCCATGGCAGATAAAAATTAATTCTGGGCTGCTTTTAAATCATAGGCCCCTTGCATATGAAATATACATGTGCTCTTTGATACACCTTCCTATTGCTTTGAACATTTTTCCAGTAAACAATGAAACAAAACTGCCCAATTCAGAACATTTCCATCATAAAAGTCTAGTCAAACTTTTACAGTCCACCATTATCAGTAAATAATATGCACAATCTCTGAAGTAGTAAAAAAAGTCATCTAAATAATTCCACGTTAAATAAATATAACTAATGAAGAGGTTGCTGCTAGCAATCACCTTTATATTTCATGACTTCATGCCCCTGAGGAATAAATTGCCTAAATTACATCAATAATAAGCTAGTAATATTGCAATAGGAAATGGATGGCAAACTGATAACAGGCTCATAGTTAGTGTCTTAACTCAGTACAGCAGCATTCACCCCTTATGGGAGTAGAACCAACAACCTTCTGCATTAAAAGCAAGTACACAACATTTTGTGCTACTAGCAATGTGAGCTGACTTAGCATAATCAGCACTAAACTTCTCTTCCCCTGCAGCTCTCAGCTCCTTGTAAAATCTACGCAGTACTCAACTACATCTCAACTTCGCAGCACAAGAAGTCTGGAAAAAGCCAAATTTATTGGGGTGGGTCAAAAGGGCAAAAAACAGGAACACATTAAACATTGCTTGTATAATCTTGGAAAGCTGCTAGAATAAAATGCTGTGTTACCATCATACATTTTACTGCCAAGGTCACTGTGCAAAATAGTCAGAACAACATACCACTATGCCAAATCACCTGCTTTGTGAAAGAGAGGAAGACTGAAACTTAAATGGCTATCATTTAATGAATTCAGTTCTCACCATAGCTGTCAACCTCTTAGCACAAAACACCTGGACAAACCCAGTAATGAGGGAATACAGCCCTCAAACATATTCAGTGAATTCAGTTCTTGCCATAGCTGTCAACCTTAGCACAAAAAACCTGGACAAAGCCAATAACAGGGTATTACAGTCCCAAAAATAAGGACAAATTTCAAATAGTCATAAACTTAAAAACATTGCTATAAAAAAGGTTGTGTTAGTATATATTTATTGCTAGAATAAAAAGTTGTTTTACTGTCACAAACACAGGGATAAGATGCAGACTCCACACAGAAGGCACTCCAGCCAAGAATCAAACCTGAAAACCTATAGCTGTGAGGCAACAATACTGCCACTGCACCATCAAATATATAAAGAAGTAAACATTCAGAAACCTGAAGTCTGAAATTTAAATGCCTGTCAATTTGTTAATCAGGACAGTCTGACTTGGAACAAAAAAAAACAATTCTCAGCAGAGGCCCAGGAAAAAATAATGCTGACATGTCTTTGTAACATGGGGAGGACACAAAAGCAAACCCACACAAACACAGGGAGAAGATACAGACCCCCCCACACACAAAGAAGGCACCCCAGCCAAGAACCAAACCCAAGAACCTACAGCTGTGAGGCATCAATGCTACGTTGCTACCACTGCACCATCAAATTTCAAGCATTGCATTATTTAAAAACCACAGATACCATACAGATATTGATCAGATCAAATATGAGGCAAAAATCTGCAATTTTTTTACAAATGGTGGTGGGTAGGGAATTCAGGTCTTTAACACCTGCATACAAGGTACAGGGTTCAAGCCTGAGGTATTCCCTACCACACCACCATGAGTAAACAGGGCATTTTCACACACACACACACACACACACACACACACACACACACACACACACACACACACACACACACACACACACACACACACACACACACACACACACACACACACACACACACACACACACACACACACACACACTTTGTATTACTCACCATCGCTTCAATCCTCATTGCAATTGATTCCTCCTGCTCGTACATCCATCCAACATATTGAAACCGCTTGTACATCCAACGTGAAGTGAGACCAACGCTTAAATCCTCCCGCTCGTACAAACTGGCCGGAAATACATGCGCGGTGAGCTCTGACTGGCTGCCCTGATGACGCTGACGTCATCGTGCAGAAACGCGCGAAAAGGCGAACCTTTGAAATGCTACCCCCTTCTAAAATATGTTGTACTGAAATCAGTACAGTGCGTATGCCTCCCGACGTCCCTGCCCAGAATACGCTGGTGAGATTACATGTTTCAAATGACATGGAAACAATGTTGGGATACCCGAGGTTCAACTGGAGGCTGTTGCTGGGATAGATAAGACTGGTGTGTCCTTCTCAGCTTGCTGCCAATTTAACCTTCACCAGAACACATGGTTTAGCATCTAGATGGCTATAACTAGCTACTTAAATTCTAAATGATGATCCAACTTCACTGTATCAAGAAGCCCTTACACAATTTATTACATAATGTTGTTCAAGGGGACTTTATTATCAACAGAAAAAAAACAAAACAGTAATTATTCTTCAATCTTTAATGCTAGCTTTTTATAAGTCATTAACATGAACAAACAGAAAAATAATCTTCTTATGAAACCTATAATTTTAATTTCATGTAGCTTTCTGGTGATGTGAAAAAGCCACTTGCATGTGCAGCTTTTCTTAAGTCATTAAACTCGTATTTAAGGGGCCCTACTATGTATGTACAATATAAGGAAATTCTGTTTGATCAAATAAATATTGGTAGGTAGTAGCACCATTAGTCTTGGGCTTCCAAATATTCATGTGCCTTATGGTGTATCCATTTTTTTAATCTATATATTATCGCCTAACACATTTTCCCTATTTCCTTTTCACTTGCCTTCTCCTCTCTCAGAATTACTGAAGGTTGACCCAGTTTACAAATTAACATACATATTTGTACATTACGCTCTGCTTGCTCACTAAAATGTACGTATACAGTTTTTCTATGTAACTAGTCTGAACTACTTTGTTACTGCTTACATGTATGCCTTTTTTGTTTGTGAAATGCTTTTAGTTCAGCCCTGCTGAGCCTGAAATTGGTCAATACTGATCAGTGTTCTACCCCAGCAAACAAATAAAAAAATCACTCAATCAATCAATCAATCAATCAATCACTGAGTAAATTAATAAATAAAACCATCTATAAAATACCACTTATGTATTACTAACATCTTCCGCGCCATTGTCCAAATTGCCTCCAAACTAGCCCTCTGTGGGGATATACACCCAAACCCTGGCCCAAACCACCCCATTCATCACACTAGCACACAAAACTCCACTCACATCATCACATACCCCACAAAAAAAGCCTCAGACCTCCTCCTGCTTAACATAAACATTAGAAGCTTGACAAACAAGATACCAGAGCAATATGCTCACCTTTCCTTCTACTCTCCTGATATTGTTCTGCTCACAGAGACATGGCTAAAACCAGATGTAAGTAACAACGAAATAGTTCCTCCTGGCTATAACCTACTACGTAAAGACAGAACCCACAAAAAAAGGTGGAGGCATTGTTATTTTATTTAAGAACCAACTAAACATTGAAATAATGGACCTCCCATTCCCCGCTTTAGCAGCAGCTGAAATTATAACTACTAAACTACACTTGAATACTAAAAAAAGCCATAAACCTAATCAGCTGTTACCTACCACCTGATAACAATATAGATACTGTAGAACATCTACTTAACTGGGCCTCTACCTCACTACCTCAAGAAACCATAAAAGTAGCTGATTTTAATATTGACTGGCAAATATGCAACTCCTTCAAACCTACAAATTTCATTAACCTCCACGTTTTTTCTCAACTTATCCAAGCCCCAACCAGAAGTGATAAAACAACAAAAAGAGAATTGATACTCGATTGGATATTAACAAACAGACCAGACAAAATTAATGTATCAGGCTGTCTCCCAGACAGTCTAAGTGACCACTTACTGACCTATCTAATCAGAAGCCAAACCTATCTAGCAAAGTCCACCACCTATCAACAAATCTGTAGTAAAAAATCCTTCAAACCCAATAATTTTGTTGCAGCTCTAGCAAGCTGTAACTGGCACCCCTTGAAAACACTTAATCTAGATGATGCTGTATCCTACTTTAACTCAACATTCCTCAGCATACTTGACCACCATGCAACCCCCCCCGAACCATAAGAATTAAATCTAACTATGCCCCATGTCTATCCAAAGAGACTAGATCTCTACTACACAACAGGGACAAAGCCTGGGCTAACTGGAAGAAATCAGACACCCTTACAGACAAACTAAAATATCTGGAGCTCAGAAATAAAACAAAGAAAACCATTAAAGGAGACAAAACTAGCTACTACCACAACACAACATTCAAAATAGACATCACACCAACCCTAAAAAATGTGGGCAACAATCAACAAAGTACTCCACCCAGTAAAAGTGTACACCTCTCCCCCTCAACCACTGACAACTCTACAAACATAGCAACTCAGTTCAACAAGTTCTTTACAGAATCCATCCTAAACCTAGCGAACTCTCAAAAGCCTTCTTCCACAATCAGGCCACCCAAAATCAACATCACTGCTCTGTCCTTTTCATTTCAACCCATCCCTATCTCCACTGTAAAAAAAATGCTCAACGAACTAAAACCCACAGCGCTCGCTTCTGATAAACTACCAGCTGAGTTCTTAAAGACTGCCAACAGTGCAATTGCATATCCTGTAACAATTCTCATTAATCTCTCCATAGCTGAAAACCTAGTCCCCCACCTTTGGAAAATTTCATACATCACCCCACTCCACAAGGATGGCAACTCACAAGAACTAACCAATTACTGACCAATTGCTATACTCTCCCCTCTCTCTAAAATCCTTGAAAGGTGTGTGCACACACAAATCATGACCTTCCTAAACTCTAATAACCTACTGGCAAATACACAACATGGCTTCAGACCATCACATAGCACTACTACAGCCCTTATGTCTTTCACACAAACAGTCAACAAACACAGGAACAATGGCAAACATGTCTCAGCTGTATTCTTAGGCCTTTCCAAGGACTTTGACATAGTTATTCATGACAAACTCATCAACACTCTCTCTGAAATAAACCTAAGCCCACCAGACATTTCTTGGCTGAGAAATTATCGCACAGGCAGACAGCTGGCTGTCAAATGGCACTAAGAACTCTCCTCACTACTACCAGTTTCACTAGGAGTCCCACAGGATTTAATTCTTGGTCCACTGCCCTTTTCTGTTTTTATTAACAATCTACATACTGCCACACTTCACGCATCTGTCACTCAATATGCAGATGATTCCATGCTAATCTGTGCTTCCTCCTCTCCCCGAGCATTGCTATATCAAATGCAATCCTCTTTTCTTGCAGTAGAAAAATGGCTCAACTAACTAAATCTACTCAGTCCTCTATGCCAAAAAAGCGATTGGCAAGACAAGGAGAACACACAGTGTGGACGACCAAAACAGAACTTGGAAAAGAACAAAGCAGGTTTAGTTTTTAATATTTCTTCTTTTCCTTTAAATGACTCACAGCTATCTATTTAAATAGAGGACTGAGTTTTGTCCCAGCTCAAAAAGTAGATTTAGTTAATACAATAAAAGAACTTAAACTTTTTGGCAGGACATTAAACCTTAAGACTTTATTTCGCAATGAAACTTCTGCACTTAATGCTTTCAAGAAACCTAGTGCTTTTATACCTCCCAGTAACCCTGGTATTGACTTGTTTGTTGACATCTGTGAAAAGCAACTGAGGAATAAATTAACTGAAGGAAGTAATAATGTCTTTCACAATTTGTCTAGCTCTGAACAGCAAGAACTTGTAGACCTTAAACACTTGAACAGTATTGAAATTCATTCTGCCGACAAAGGCGGAGGGATTGTTATTCTAGATAGAGAAGTTTATGCTGATAATAAGCAAACACACCTAAATAATGCCACTATTTACTGTGAGATTTCTCATACCTATATGAAAGCTTTGATGGACAGGCTACAAGTACTATTGTTTGATCTGTTAATAACAGGAATGACTTCTGAGCAACTTTTTGAGTACTTTAAAACAGATTTTCCAGTAGTGCCAATAATTTATGGTTTGCCTAAAATCCATAAGAATTTAATGAATCCACCTATGCGGCCTATAGTATCTAGCCGTGGATGGGTGACTGAGCCACTATCGATTTATATTAAAAAAAACTAGCATCCTATTTTAAATGAATGCACAACTGTTTTATTAGATACTAAGGAATTTTTAAATGACTTAAGTATACACCTTGAAGCGCTAGATGACCCATGTTGGCTAGTGACACTTGATATAGAGTCATTGTTCACAGTGATCCCCCGTACATGTGGGACAGAAAATTTTAGAGAATTACTTGTCAGGAGAGGTACTGAAGGCAATAAGATAAGACTAATTTGTGCATTATTGGAGACAGTCCTAGAGAACAACATTTTTATGTTTGGAGATAGTTATTTCATACAGAAAGTTGGCGTGGCTATGGGCACAGCTTGTGCAGATAGGTACACCAACCTATCTCTGGTGCAGTGGGAAACTGATAACATCCTCACATGAAATGTTTTTGCTAAATCTATTATTTGGTATAAACGCTTTGTGGATGATATTTTTTCGCTTTGGTGTGATGATGAGTTTCATCTTAAACAATTCTTGGAATACATTAACACTATTACTCCATTCTTAAAATTTACCTTTAAGTATTCTGACAACGAGATTGACTTCTTAGATGTGAAAGTTAAAAGAGACACCCCTGAACTAATTTCTACTTCATTGTATAGGAAGCCTATCAGAAAAAATAATGTTTTACACAACAGTAGTATGCATCCTGGTTTTACAAAAGCAAATGTTTTGAAAGGACAGACAGTTCGTTGTATGCGGCTACATAATGATGCAACTTTATGTGAAGCACTGACTCTTCTTAAGCATGAATTTAGTGAAAGGGAATACAAAATGAAAGATATTGAGAGGCAGATTGATTTAGCATGGAAAGAAAGGGAAGGGAAATGCCAACCTTATTATAATGCTAGAAGAAAACATGCAAATGTTTTACCCATGGATAATGTGAATGCTATAACAACTTCAGGCACAGCAAGAAATGTAGAGAATAATATGCTGCGAGTACCACTGACTTTTGCGAGCAACATTAATATAATTTGTGACATAGTCAGAAACAACTGGGATAGCCTATCGAGTGTGAAAGAACTTGATGGAATAATAGGAGAAACACCATCCTTCTCCTTTAAAAATAATAAGTCCCTTAAAAGACAATTATTATACAAAAAAATAGATGAGCCAAAGTATGTAAAGTCTGATAGGATGGGCACGTTTGCCTGCAGGAGATGCACAGCATGCCCATTCATTTTTGGTGGGGGACAATATAAACACCCTATCAGAGGTTTCTCCATTGATACACACTTTTATGCTGACTGTCACACTCCAAATATAGTATACTCTAGTTTCTGCACGAAAAGTCCTGCCTATTATATAGGTAAAACGAATTGACTATTGAAGGACAGAATTTTAGAAAATATGAGAGATATTAGAAACCAAAAAGAAAGCAATGCATTAGCAATGCATGTGATGCAAGAAGGGAACACACATACTTTTAAGTTCCTGGTTCTCCATATTGTCCATAGAAATAAAACAGGTGGAAATATTACTAACAATACTGAAGCTTTGGAACAAGAATGGATTATTAAGTTCCAAGCAGACAGACCACCTGGCCTAAACTCTAAGGTTTCTTTAAAACCATTTCTCAGAAACAGGGCCTTGAAGCACTGATGCTCTAGTTATCTAGTACTTTTTATACTTTTTTATATAGCTTTTAACATTGTACCTAGAAAATTTTAAAAATGTACCCCACATTCTATACAGCCTCTATGTGTTTTTTATATATTTTTATATATGTTTATATGTATATGTATATTTTTATACCTTAAGTATTATTATTTGGTGTATTGATTTTAACATGCAACGGATTGGATGACACTATGATGCATCACTATTTAAATGAAGTTTTAACTGCTATAATTTGTCTGATGAAACAGAGAGGACTCTGCAAAAGCGCTCACATTTTTTTCTAAATAAAGAGTTACATGCTGTGTGTATCCAGCGAGTTTTATTTTACTTATTGCTTCTTCTTTATTATCGCTGGTTACTTCATCCAGAGTCAAGGACTTTATTCCTGTATTTTGAATATTACTTATAGTTGGGGACTAGAATTTGATTTGCAACAGTGAAGATGTGTCTGGGGGGTCCAGAAAGGAAAATGCAACAAAGAAGGGTAGATTTTTGAAGAAATGTTTGAAAATATTTGGCATGGAAGACGTGAATTCAGTAGTAGGGGTTCGGAGTAAATTTACATATTATTCCTCAAGATACAAAAACTGGACTAGACAGAATTTACATTTCACAGGAACATATGCATTTAATTGAAGGTCTTGATATGTACCCAATAACTATTTCAGATCATGCAACAACAATAACTAAAATAAAAACACAGGGTACTGAAATAAAAATGAGACACTGGTGCTTTCATACCTATCAGAGGAATTTAAGGAAGGGGTAGGGGAAATTATTCAGGAGCTATTAGAGAAGATGGAAATGCCTTCTGAAAATATAGCTATGGAGTGGGGTAACATTAAAGTGGAGTTTAAAAATAGTGTGGAAATAAAAGAAACAGAGATATGGTTAAGAAATAACAAGAATTATTTAGAGGGACTGACAAATGTTAAAGTACTGCAAAATAGGGGGAGTCTCACAGTACAAGAAGAGGAGTAACTGCAGAATGCTAAACAGAAAATAAGGGATTACCTCAATAATATGCATGAGTTTAGAAAGATTGCTGTTAAGCAACTGTTTTTTGATAATAACTCTAGAGCACAAAAACTTTTAGCACAATGACTCAGGCAGCAGAAAGTAGAAAGGGCTGTCACCAAGCTTATGGAGCCTATATAAAGGAAGATAACAACAGATCCTGTAGAAGTATTAGAAACATTTCAGAAATTCTGTCTGTATAAAGCAGGGAAATATGGAAATCAAGAAAACGTACAAATGGAAATGTTTATGAAAAAATTAAATACGCCAAGGTTTGAGGTAGATGAGGCTCAATTACTAACAGTTAGGATAGGAGGAGATGAGATAAACATGGTGATGTATAACCAATCTACAGGAAAGTCCCAAGGAAAATATGGTATTCCTGTTGAGGTCTGAAAGCTAAGAGGGAAAACTTATAAAGAACTGGAAAGTTTTGTTTAACAGTATTTTAAGAGGAGGAGAAGTACCAACATCCTAAAAGAAAGCGGTGGTAGCTGTAATACCTAAAGAGGATAAAGATCCATCTGATCCAGCTTCATGTAGGCCCATTTCAACACTAAACTATGATTATAAAGTGTTTATATCTATAATGGCTAAACGACTGGCAAAAGTGATGCCAAGATTGATAGATATGGATCAATGTGGTTTTGTGCAGAGGAGGCAAACATTTGACAACATTAACAGAACATTTATGATCCAGAGGGAAGCAGAATGTAAGAAAATATCACTGTTGTTGGTGGGTCTTGATACAGAGAAAGCATTTGACAGAGTAAGTTGTGACTTTATGAGCAGGGCAATGGAACCATTTGCATTCCCTGATAAAATTATAATACTGATTGGGAAGATATATGAGGGATCGGAGGTGAAACTTAAAGTGGGTAGGTTCCTCTCTGATAATTTCTGCTTGAACAGAGGAACCAGGAAGGGGTGTCCTCTTTCCTCTTTGTTATGTGAATTATATTTAGAATCTTTGAAAAAGAAAATAAGGGACTCAGAAATTCAAGAATAAAATTGGTATGGTAGTCAAGAAAAGTTGGCTCTATTTGCAGATGATATTATTTTATACCTGATAAAAAAAAACAGAAAAGAACATTACAGTGTTGTGGAACATTTTGAGACAGTTTCACATCTTTTCGAGATACAAAATTAATGACGCTAAAACAAACTCAATAGCGGTAAATTAAGTACCCACATGTGAATTGGTTCAGCAATGTCCATATTTATGGGGCATGATAAAAAAAGTATTTAGGAGTATGGATTTAAAATTATTCCAGTATGGCAGCTAAGGTTACGTCGGCAGAGACTAAATAAAAGATAATACAAAAACTGAGAAACTGGAAGATCTGTTACACGGCTATTGATAGTCAGATACAAGCAGTTAAAATGTTTTTAGTCCCTTTAGTCTTATACACAGGTCAGTCATATTTTTATCAACCAGAGCACGAGCTGTGGATAGCAATTAATAAACAGCTGAAGGATTTTATCTGGGAGGGGAAGATGGCAAGAGTCAAGTGGGATAAGCTGATTCTTCCACTAGAACAAGGTGGATTGGGATTACCTGATTTGAAAGGGGTATTTCAGAGATACACATTTAAGGCTCCTATACATAGCACAAGGAGAAACATATAATTCAAAGTGGAAAGTGATGATAATGAAACAGAGGGGATGCTCAAGAAACAAGGAGAGACTGGGATTTTGGATGCAGACCTTTAAGGAGAATAACAATAATTAATCAGAATATTATACTCACAAAGTAGCAGAAAGTAGTCTAAGAACTAAGCCAACATGGGAATAGAGAAAGGAGATTCTGCTGAATGGGGCTAACTGCAATTAGGGATACCAACAACAGGCAAGAGAGCCTGGAATTTATTGGAGAAAACTGGCAAAGGAACAAAGGTATTGGGAGCAAATAAGTAGAGAGGAAAAGGTAATAGAATGGGAAGAGTCCAATAATTTATTTGTACTGCAGGCTACAGATTGTATTCTATATCAAGGACTGACATCAGAGTATAGGCAAGGAGAAAGAAATAGGGGTGTCCTAAATGAGAGACTAGCACTGATAGAGTTTTAAGTAGTACATAGAACAGAAGCTGTTGTTAAAAATGAATAATCAGTACAACATATAAAATACTGTATGATAACTATAAGAATCAATCAGAGGAGGTTAGAAAGGATTGGGGAGAAATACTGGATAAGCAATTCACAAAGAAATAGTGAGGAATATATGTTTGTCTCCCAAATAAGCAACAAAATTCAGAAGATGTAGGATTTTTCCTTAGAGACGTTTACGTAGATATTTTTATACCCCAAGTAGACTCCAGAAAAATTTTCCTCAAGTAGACAACAAATGTTGGAAATGTGACGGGGGAGGAAAGAGATAATTGGGAACATATTTTCTGGGATTGTAATGAGTTGGCAGATTTTAAAGATTCCCTGCAGACTACTCTATCAGCGATACTGCATGAATAAATTGGGTTACCTAGGGGAAATAACTTTTCTGAGCTATGACACAAAATCGGAATTGCCTAGACAAAGTAAGTCCTTGCTGAGTCTAATTATGGTGGCTGCCAAAAAAGCAATTACTAGAAAATGGAAATCAAAGCCTAAACCAACTGTACTAGCAGTACTGAATATAGTAACTGAGATAAATCAACTAGAATTGGGATCTTTAGAAAAGGGTAGGAGCAAATTAGACAGGAAAAAATGGGAACTGTGGGAACAATACATACAGGGGAAAATACAGTTTAAAAGAAGGCAGGATTTGAACAGGCTATGTAATGTTTGACTGACATTGACTGGGTAGATTATAAGTGATGTATTATGTTTGCAACTAACATTATGTCAATATGGTTTGTGATGTAAAATGCTTGCAACTAAGATTATGTCAATAGATAAGATTCTGTTAATATTATTTATGGGGATTCCGAGATGGTGGACATCCAGTGAGTACCTTTTCCACTTAACCTGCTTTAAGCCAATTATCCAAATCTTCTAATATACTCTGAAAATTTAACAATTGAATTATTTGCATAGGAAATACACTTCAGTAAATAGAACAGAATCTAGTAATTTGAATACCTGCACATCAGAAACCTCTTACCAAATGTATCTGGGCCTGCTTTGCTGTTGCAAACAGACTGGAGACAAGGAAAAGTAAAGAGAAAAGAGATGGAGAGAGGAGAAGAAAAAGGAAAAAGATAAGGCATTAAACAGAAAGAGATACTCATCTCATCAAAATGTCTTGTGATATGGATGGAATGGACACTCAAACTACAAAATCTAAATGTTCATCTACTGCTTCATCAGAAAAGGAAACTGTAGCTAAACAACAATGCAATGACCAAGCAACAAGAAAACTTAAAACCAACTGTGAAACCAAAACTGGACCCATCGATGAATATAGAGGACTTAAAACTAGCTCTTCAATCTCTGCAAACAGCTATCCATAACTTTTCAGAGCAACTAACTGGGTTTGGGAATACGGTAAACCACATAGTCCTATGCATTGGTCAAAGTGAAGCAATGGCACATGCTAACAAAAACAGAACAGATAAACTTCAAATGGAACTAGAAGAGAAAAACAAAACGATTGCAGTTACTTAACAAAAATTAACTGATCTTGAAGCAAGAAGCAGGCGAAACAATATCTTAATAAAAGGCATTCACGAAAAATATGAACAGCACTTAACAAATACCCATAAACAAATATTTGGTTGCTTACTCCAAAACTAAAATGCAGTGTCAGAAATAACTATTGAAAGAGCCCACAGAGCACTCCAAAGCAATCAAGATCCCTCTAAACCCAGACAACTTTATGCAAAAATACGGAATCACCAAGATGTCCAAAAAATCCTATGAGCTGCCATCATCAAAAAATGTATTACCTGGAATAACAATAAAATTACCTTTACCCAAGACATTCCTATGGAAATTAAACAAAAAGGCAACTCCTATCACCATACTGTGCTTACTTATTAAAGCACAAAATTACATTTCAAATGAAATACCCAAATACCTTAGTATTCAGCCATAAAGATCGCAAATATGCTACTGACTCACCCTCCAATGTGAAATTGGCCTTTCTGCAAGCCTTTGGTGAGACTCCGTATCTGTAAATGGCTAACAAAAATAATTATCTAACTTTAAAATTTGTAAGCTCTAATTATAAAACCACAATAAATAGGCTTTAATAACTTCCATTAATTGCTTGATTAAGAGTAAATCTGAAAGGGGAACTTTGCTTGAAGTGGTTGTTTTGAGGTTAACACCATTAGCTGTAATGCCTTCCTCTTTCTCTCTTAAAGAAACAGTCCACATCCTAGTACTAGTCAATGACCGTGCTGCTCTGGAGCATATCTTATTTATCGGAATGGTTTTTGGTACTGTCTTCAAGGTCAGTGCAGCTCTTCAAGAAATAATTTTATCTGGTAAATACATTTAGATTTTCTTTCATGACTGTACAACTTTGATCGATTTTAACATGTGTAATCTAGAGCTATGGTTTGCTTAAACAAATATGCCTACATCTGGATTTAACTAGATGGCAACTGAAATTTTCTAGCTTCATTTGACTGACACCTTTATGAAACAATTGTTAAGAAATTTGTGGTATGTTGATTGTTATGCTGGTACTAAGTCAGCTGTAGCAATAACTGGCTGACTACTGAGTCGTAGTGTGCAGCGAGGTTCATGAATTAAAACTGCCTATTAGCTACATGTTACATACTAAATAGAGCTTTCTAAGATATTGGGCTCTACTCTCTTATGGTGTTGCTTATAAATGATGTGTAAACTTAAAATGTCATTATTCTTTTCACAAGTCTGTGTGGTCTCAAGTGATCTTTTAATCATTTATGCTTTGTTAGACCTGTCGCTGCAATTGTTGGGCTTGCATTGCAATTCAAAGTTTCTTTGCAGAGTCAAACAATATTTTGCATTGTACTAGTCAATGATCTTGCTGCTCTGGAGCATATCTTATTCACCAAAATGGCTTTTGGCACCGTCTCTAAGTTCAGTGCAACTCTCCAAGAAATAATATTGTCTGGTAAACACATTTAGATTTCCTTTCAGGACTGTCTAAACAACTTCGATTAGTATAAACATGTGTAATCTAGAGCTATAGTTTGCTTAAACAAGTATGCCTACATCTGGATTTAACTAGATGGCAACTGAAATTTTCTAGCTTCATTTGTCTGACACCTTTATGAAACAATTGTTAAGAAATTTGTGGTATGTTGATTGTTATGCTGGTACTAAGTCAGCTGTAGCAATAACTGGCTGACTACTGAGTCGTAGTGTGCAGCGAGGTTCATGAATTAAAACTGCCTATTAGCTACATGTTACATACTAAATAGAGCTTTCTAAGATATTGGGCTCTACTCTCTTATGGTGTTGCTTATAAATGATGTGTAAACTTAAAATGTCATTATTCTTTTCACAAGTCTGTGTGGTCTCAAGTGATCTTTTAATCATTTATGCTTTGTTAGACCTGTCGCTGCAATTGTTGGGCTTGCATTGCAATTCAAAGTTTCTTTGCAGAGTCAAACAATATTTTGCATTGTACTAGTCAATGATCTTGCTGCTCTGGAGCATATCTTATTCACCAAAATGGCTTTTGGCACCGTCTCTAAGTTCAGTGCAACTCTCCAAGAAATAATATTGTCTGGTAAACACATTTAGATTTCCTTTCAGGACTGTCTAAACAACTTCGATTAGTATAAACATGTGTAATCTAGAGCTATAGTTTGCTTAAACAAGTATGCCTACATCTGGATTTAACTAGATGGCAACTGAAATTCTCTTGCTTCATTTATCTGACACATTTATGAAACAATTGCAAAGAAATCTGTGGTATGTTAATCGTTATGCTGGATCCAGGTTTATAAAGTCAGATGTAGCAATAACTGGCTGACTAGCCGAGTTGTAGGGTGCAGCGAGGTTCGTGAATTGAAACTGCCTATTAGATAAATGTTATATACTAAATAGAGCTAAATGATAAATAACGCTTATCACAAATCAGTGAAACTTAATAAATTTAATCCAAATATCTCACCTCAATGCTCTTGCTGCACCTATACAACAGCTGATCTTCTACATATTCTATGGTACTGTAAACATTCACATAAACTTTGGACTTCTCTGAAGGTTAGACTAAAACTTTGGACTTCTCTGTAGGTTAGACTAGACAGAATGGGTTATGAAAAATCTACGCTGTCCTGGGAGTTTGCTAGTCTTAATATTACCACCCTTAAACTATCAAAACAAAAAAAGCATATTCTTATAACTCTTTTTGCTCTGGTTAAACTCTATATTACCCAAAACTGGTTAGACACCTCTAAACTTTCTTGGTTAGGTTTCAGAAACATGCCTATTAAATATATATCCTCGCATAAATTTTTAACAAGGAGTATGAATAAACACTACTGTTAACCAACAATATTGGAACCTTCTTCTGGAGCATATTTAAAAAAACATTAAAATTAACAGTAGGATAATTTTACTTTGATCTCTATAAATAACTGTAAAATTCAATGCTCAAACTTGAAAGGTGTTTTTGTTCAGATGTGTATGTCAAATTTATGACAGCCCCTATATTATAATTCAACAGTTTAAGTCTATTTCTCTATTATCATTTTATTATTTGCAGTTGATTTCTTTGTGTAGCACTTTTTTGTAAATAGTGTATAATTTTGTTAAAGTTTTTTCTTAATTCTGATGTTTTGATATGTAGTTCATATGCTTTTTATTGTCATTACCTTAAAGAGCTTTATATCTGTTAGTTGTTAAATCATCATGTTGCTTTACCATGAAAAAGAAATAAACATTCTTGAAGAAGAAAAGATTATGTCAATATGGTTTGTTTTCATTTATATAACTGTATGACTGCCTATGTCATAAGTGATACTTTAAGATGTTTCCTGTTATTTTTTTAAGTAGTTGCTTAACTGCAATCTCTCTAAACTCATGCATATTTTCCAAATACTCTCTTATTTTCTCTTTAACACTCTGCAATTGTCCATCTTTGTGTTCTATTAGATTCCCCTAATTTTGCAATATTTTAATCTCTGCCAGCCCTCTAAGTAATTCCTATTACTTTTTAACAATTTCTTTTTCTTTTTTATTTCTACCCTGTTTTTAAACTATATTTTCATTTTATCCCACTCACTAGCTGTAATATCTGAAGATATTTCTACTCTCCTCAATAACTCTCAAATAATTTCCTCTGGCAATTCTTGAAATTAATCTCTTTTAACATGCAAGTGGGAAACTGCCAGTGTTTCATTTTACTTCATTACCCTGTATTTTTTTAGTTTTTATTGATACATGGTCTGAAATAGTTATTGGACCTGCGCTGAAGCTTTCAATTAAATGCAACTATACCTATGAAATGTAATTTCTGTGTACTCTAGCCCAGTTCTTGTACCCTGAAGAATAATATGTAAATGATATCTGAGTTCCTACTACTGACTTCACATCTTCCATACCAAATATTTAAATTTTTTTTTAAATCAACCCTCTTTTGTTACATTTTCCTCTTCTAAGTCCCCTCAAAACACCTTCACTATTGAAAATCAAGTTCCATTCCCCACCTCTAAGTAATATTCATTGATGAAAGCTGATTATTTTTCCCAAAATTTCTCAAAATCCATAAAAACGTTTTTTGGTGGAACATAAATACACTCCAGCTTAATCCTTCTTTCCCTTGCCAATAACCCCTTATTGCTACAAATCTACCATTATTGCCTTTTTTTCTGTCTTCTTTTACTACTGGAGCCCTTCTCGCATAGTATAATTACACCCCTTTTCTTTGCCCCTGATATTCTGCTGAATATCCATCTTTGAAACTTTTCTTTGTCAAATTCACAAGCTCATTTCTTTCTGAATGCACCTCTTGCAGCATTGCTATTTACAATTTGCATTATTTAATATAATTCAATACCCTTTCCTTTTTGTTGATACCTATAATGCCATTTACATTCCAAGATAATATGGATAGCTTAACCATTATGATAAAAGCTATTGTTCCCACCTGTTACACATGACAGGTTTTTGAATGTGCATTTCCAATTTTGTGTTACATGCACACTGATATTTGGCATGCTGATCTTTTATACAGTTGTTTCTTCTCACCTCCATTTGAACCTATGTCACATTTTTCAAGACACCTCTTCTTGAGAAGCCTCATATTCAGCCAAAATGTTTCTTCACTTCAACATCTGATTTTTGCAGTTTTATCAGTTCATCTAAACAGCTAGTTAAAGCTTCTACTAGTTTTCCAAACTTGTTATTTGAGTTTATATAATTCTTCATTTCTTCATTTATTTTAATCATCTCTGAGTATATTTAATTTATTTTTCCTCAAAATTACTGGAAGCCATCTTTTGAGCCTTGAACAGCTGCAGAATCCTTCCTAGACAGAGTTTTCTCTTCACTATGTCTGATTGATTTTCTTTCAGATTTTCTAAATTTATTTTTTGCTGGCATTCAGACAGTTTACTTACTAGCCACTAACTGAATTTTACCCAAGCATAGTTTCAATTGCACTCTGAAGTTTCTGTTTTTCACTCTGGAAGAGATAAAGTTTAGCTGTTGATCAATGTGCAGTAATCTTGGAAGTCCTCAAGGCATAGGGCCTGTAATTCATAGATTGTCTCCATACCCACCAATTACTTGTGGTAAGAATAATACTAATAATGGTCACAGTAATGTATTTCACGTTTGTTCTTCACAAACATACAGTAACTCTAGTAAAGTATTATATTTTAATTCATACAAATACATGCTAATTCTGCAAAGCCAGATCAGTCTTTAAATTGAGCAGACTGCAAAACCATCAGTTACGTCCATCCAAAGACAGACCCACCCCACAAAAATTTGTCACTTCTGTGTACATTTTTGACACATGATTGAGATAAAAATGATGGCCATGTAATGTATTTCAACTGTGTTCTACACAATAGTGGCCACAGACTTAAGTATTCCAAGTTGCTTCAAATGAATCACATTAGTCCTATAAAATCAGAATAATGAGCAAACAAAAGGAGACAGTAATTTCCTTCTGCAGACATCCCTATCAGTTACAGATACTTTTGTCTGTGTACATCTCAGATGTCTGACTCTTATAAAAGAAAACATAAATAAATGCAATAAGAGCCACTCAATAATGCATTCAAACCACTGTCAACCTTTGAACACAAAAATCACAGAGAAGCCCAAAATCAGGGACCAATTTTAAATATTGCTCTTATAAACTTAGAACGTTGATAAACTAAAAGGTTTTGCATTAGCATCCACTATCTGAAAGACATGAAGCCTGAAAATCAAACGTCTGTCATTATTTGGTGACTGCAACCCTGAATGATTTACCAAAAAAACAACACTTTATGACTGAAAATATGATGCAAAATCAGGGACAACTGAAAGGGATGAATATTTGGATACCCGTCGGGGTTAAAACAGACTTGCCTGCTACAAGAGACACCATTCTATGTCAATGCACCCCAGCCACAGTATTCTCTTTCAGACACTCTGCAGACCCTCATATGATGCCATCAACTTCAATTTTCCAATGCTGTTGTAAGCATTATTCCCTACTTTTCAAAGTTTCCAGGCTTTCTGCTTAGTCCCACACAACAAAAAACTAGACAATGAATCACAGAGTCTCAAACAGCCTGAGAAACGAACACAATTTGTTCCCTAGATCATGGAAAGGACTGAGCAGAAAGCTGGAAAATTGAGAAGGGTACCATACTTTCCTTGCAATTTGCTGCAACCACACATTTTTCAAAAAGGCATGCCATTTTAACTTGAAAGAAAAAGAGATAGAGAGAAATCGGAAAAAACACTCTTGGTTTAGTGGTGCTCTAGGCTGCTGCTTATGTTGCCTATGCATAAGGCAGGTCATGCAGACAAGAGAAGATGGGACTGCTCATCCTGGGAGGGGAAGAGTCTGTAGCTCTGGTCAGCCATGCCTACAGATCTGGGAAGACAAATATTACACTAGTGGGGGGGGGGCTAGTCTTTAGTGGAGGGTTTGCCTAGGAGGGGAAATAGGTCTGCTATACTAGATGGTGATGGTAGCTCTTGCTTATGTGTGAAGGAGCATGCATGCATGTATTTGTCACAGGGCATAGGGTGTCCACATACCCATGTCAACAATGAAGGAAAGGAAGTTGCTAGGATGCCAGCAAGGATGCAAACTCCTTCATTTTGCCAGGATATAGGTCCCTCTGGAGATCACTTTCCCCGGGAGATCTGAGGCTCCTCCCAACTATACTGAAAATGGGCTTCAGCCCAGTAGGTGGAGACTTGATGGTTGACATGGCAGAAGGGGAAAAAGATACAGAAAAAAATTCCTGATAGCTGCCCATGTAACAGTGCAGTCATCTGCTATCTGCTGAATGGGCACAAATGGGCAGGAGATTGGAGTGACCAGACAGATGGTTGGCAGGAATGGTGGCAATAAAGAAAAAAAAGAGATAACTACAGGAGAGACTTTCACAGTGCTGACAAAAACATACAGTGTAACAACCTTCTTTTGCATGCAGTTTTCTGTAAGAGAACTTAATACTTTGTGGCTTGTGTTAGCTGCAATACAAAGACAACAATATAATTTATTATTAGTATGATTTTTAATGAATACTTTCCACCCTCTGCCAGTGGAATATCAATCCTCTCCCTAATGGATGTCCATTCTCTCCCTAGTGTTGGGTCATCCCCAGAACCATTTGGATGAGGGCCATATGGGGGGTATCATAAAGGCAGACAGTGGGGTTGATTGTAATCTCACTAGCATTCAAGCTATGAGGGCATAGTTATTCAGAATGGCCTAACCGCCTCCTCTGGTGGTGACATGAGAACCTGCGCCACAAGAACCACCTACCCACTTTTGTCCGTTTAAGCATCCTCCTCCATTTGCACCAGCCTTATCAGCCCCAAGCTTGAGTTGCCACAATCTTTCTTTTTGTTCCACTTTGTTCTTAAAGCCTCCCCCTCTCAAGTCCACGGGAACTGCTTCTATAATAGTAAAAAGAAACTTCTTAAAGTGAGTACAAATCTGTGAATGCTTATATAAAGCATTGGTTTCTTCTTTAAGTTTTATAGCATAAAGGTGTTCCTTAACTCTTACTTCTAACTGGAGCATAAACCAACATAAACAACTCCCTTGGATTTACAGGTAAACCCCCCCAGAATAGGTATGGTGGATGTAACATGATCTAAATTAAGAAAAGGTCCTTCTAAACTACATCTGCAAATGGTGCAGTCACCACACTTATAGATACCATTCTCCTTGGTTCCATTATAAGGGCATAAAAACACTTTGTTGTTGTCATTCTCTAATACTAAGTTAAAATTGTTCCTATATATAAACTTGTGGCCAGGGACAATACTAGCCATCAAATCAAAATGACCTTCTAAAATCTTCCAGTTTTCTAAAATAATAGATCTAACACTTTCACTATCAACAGTCATATCAAGACTACGTATAATACCTGTTTTCTCAATATTTCTATAATTTCTTACGAAAGCATTTAAAAGAATGGGGGGATAAAATTTCTCCATTTTAGATTTAACCTCTTCAGCTTTGGCCTTCAAAAAACTTAATTCAAAACCTCTATTTACAAACAAAGAAAAGATAACCTCCAGTTCTTTGTCAAATTCATCATCATCAGTAGTTAACCTGGAGACCTTAATAAACTGCCCCCAGGGACATTACTTACCATAAAATGGGGGTGATTGCTCTTAAAATTTAGATAATTGTTACTAAAAGTGTCCTTCCTAAAAATCCTGTAGTCCACCATATTTTTCCTATCATTCTCCAGGCTAAAGCTACATTTGTATAGGTAGCCAGCCGCTGCTTACTGACTGCCAACCTACTCTTACCCTTGGCACAACTTGTATTGTAACTCATTCAAAACAAGTTTTTCTGTAATATCATTGCCATGATACAGTATTCACCTGAGGTCTTTATATCACAGAATTGTGTAAATACAGTCTGTGTGCTCATGTTATGACTATGTAAGTGGTTACATTTTATTATGTTCGATTTATTTATATTTTTGTAACGGATCTTTTCTCCGCAGGCCTCCGCTGAAAAAGGACCTGCGTCCACTCAGAGTTGCTCAGTAAACAAATGTAAAATAATTAAATAAATAAATAAATTCCATGAAAGCTGAGTATCTACAAAATTAACTTGTAACCCACTTTGACTTAAATTTCTAAGCATTAGAACATGTATTTAAAGTATTAATAAAATTAATAGCTTCATTTTGAGTACCTTGACAAAATCAAAAACAAATCATCAACAAAAAGCCTAAAGTAAACTATTTTAAATTTAGAAATAAGGGGAGCCATGACCTCATGTTCCCACCAGCCCAAAACCAAATAAGCATAGGCAGGGGCTACTGCAGAGACAACAATAATTAACATGCTTCTTATCCATTTCTGAAAAACATTTAAATAATTCCTGACATATTCAATGCCTAAGTCATGTGGAATACACATAAAAGGGAACAAACATCCACAGTTAGAAAAACATTGCTATACTTACAAAATTCATAGCTAGAAAAAAACTTTCTAAGTTTATCCAGAAAATCCCAGCAATCTTGAATGTCTATCTTTGAACAATGGGATTAAGTACAGAATCAACGACATAGCCAGGGGTAGAAAAATGGGTCAAAAAGATGGGTTGCTAACATCTTTAGGTATCTTGGGTATCCTAAAAAGGGTACCAAGCACTGTTTTTACATTAAACAAAAAGTGGTACATATCAGCAACAATAGAACCATCCATTAAACTATCATATAACAAATTATGTACAGTTTTGTGATAAATATGTACCTCCTTTGCAGACACCTTGGAATATTCATTTAAACTGCTTAACATCTCTTCCACGGCCTGAATATACTTTGATCTTTCCATTATAACAAGGGCCCTACCTTTATCAGCCTTATGAATCTAATATCGTGCATAGAATTTAACTCTCTCAAAGCTGACATCTGACATTTGTTAAGATTAAAATAACTGTGCTTAGTTTTTTTATGTAGAACACTTCTTATATCTTTCTCACATAACTGTTCAAACGCTTTAAGTATATTGAAAAGTGTGGGATTAAAAACAGAAGGCTTGACAAATGACATTTTACAAAAACTAACATCCTTAAGTAAAAAACAAAGATTCAGCAATGCCCTACTATCAGCCCTCAGAGTGGGAACAACATTTAAACCTATTCTCACTACTTCAAGTTGGGAAGAAGAAAAAACTTTGTTGGACAAATTGAAAATCTGGGTACAGTACCTTAATCTGTCATGGAGTTCGCTTTCATTCATTACCTCATGACCATGCCATGTCCATTGTTGCTGCTGTTGCTGTTGACAAAATCTCGATTCCTGTATATCCGAAAATCCTTCGGCCTGGCTCTTAAAGGGATGCCTTCTTTATTAACTTCATTGGGAGAATAAAGCGGAAGTTCAAAAAACTCATTAGACTTTGTTCTTCTTTAGTTAACGTTCGATTCTCTAATAGCAAGGTCTCTAATAGGAGATCGCCGTGCAATCTGATTGGATGATACATTTCCTCCTTCATTCGTCATAGGTGTATTAATGGGGAAAACATAATTCTTATTAAAGATGCAGAACTCAAATTCCCCTTAGAAGTCTTATTTTTATGAAAATTAGGATCAAAGTGGGAGAATGCACTATTGTTTTTATAGGCAGAACAATCTATAGCTAATTTTCAAGAGGTAGCAGTCTTATCAAAATGCACAACAGCATGAATAACTTCATTATAAAGGATACCACAGTCACACAATCCAACCAAAAGTTTATGATCTTCCTGATCCACCTGGAGTACCTTTTCTTTAACTTCCTGGATCATAGATTTGTTATGCTGGATAAGCAAACATAACAATTCTAAGCCAGCATTACTAAAAAATTCAGTTAGGATATTTTAAAGGATCGGAAGCAGTGAGACCACTGGGACATTTAAAAAATCGAAGACCCTTTGGTACTATACGGAGGGTTAAACAACTCTCAAAATATTTATTCTCAGTAACTAAAGTTCCATACCTTTTGAGCTGTTTTGCTAAATCAGTTAGCACATCTTTCAAATTATTCTCCCCACTCCGATCAGAAAAATGTCCAGCTTCAGAAATCAGATCTTCATTATACTTCAGAATCCTACAGGCATTAGTAAAAGTGCTGGAACCACGAACCTCAACACCATTAGAGTCATGTTCTACCTGGTCATCAGGATTGTAGACAACAGTCTTGCCATCTTCTTCAAAACTGGAGGAGTCACCTCTGAGAGTAGATCTTATCTGCGACCTTTCAACCAGAATAATTAGCGACTTCTGTATTTCAGTCATGCTCTTTAACAGGATGGACATCAGTTGATTTTCACTACTACTAGGTGTTGGACAAATGGATAAATCATATAGTTGCATTGTAAGAGCTATGTGGAATTCTGCCTTTAGGTGCCACCCAATGATTAAGTGTTACTACCTTAATCTTATTAGCTGCAGCAACCTACCTGTTAGCAGTGAAACTAGGGGAGGGCAGAAAGGGAAATGTGTTTGGAAATGCAGCAGAAGGTAAAATAATCTGCTGATCTCGGAGGTTTCTTGGATCATTGCCCTCAATAACTACAAAGTAAAATGTTTCAAGAATTATTAAAACAATACCTAACACCTCAGTCAAATTAATATTAAAAATGCATACCTTGTGCAGTGCAACACAACACATTTAAAGCTTTATAAAGATGCAAATGAATTAAATAAACTTACTTTTTCTTATATGCCAGGAATTCATTATTTTGAATGGTACAATCTTCTGTATTTACCAGTTGCTGCAAAATATTTTTTTCTGATTTGCCTTGAAAAATTGTGTTGTCCTGCACCAAACCCTTAGCTTGATCCAGGATGGCAACTGCAAAGTTGTGAACAGATTGGATTCTGTTTCTCAGTACCTAAAAATAAAGCAGTGTAATTCATTTTTTTAATTTAAGGCTGCATTCTGAATACTGCATAACTTGACATGTTGCTGGTGCATAAATAATTTATTTTATAAGGACATATACATAACTAAGATGAGAAATGAAAGAGGAAAGCACACAGCAAAGATCACAGCCAGAATTTGGTTCTTACCAATGTCAACATAGTTCAAAGTAAAATTAAACAAAGCAGACAGCACTCTTGATCATGCACAGCTGGACTCACAGCATATAAGACTATGCAACTTTAGCCATCACATGACTACTGGGGTACTAGTGTTGAATAGTTTCTGTCTTAATAATGGAATACAATAACAGTTCAACTGCCATACTTCTCCAAAGTGATTACACAATAGTGCTATTTTTGGGTTTTAGCAGACATCTGCTTCTTGAAAAGGATGGACACCATAGTATGTGTGATTAAGTCATGAACATACAAGAATGCCAATGAAAGATATGTGGGTATATTAATTCTGAGTGATATAGATGCCTTTCAAATACCATCACCCCATCCAAGCTGTCCTGAATGATTCTGATGAGATACATTGAACCAAGTCATTCCAAGGTTGTATAGCTCTTCTCCATTAAACAAACATTTTGTCAAGTCTGAAATATCCCTCTATCTGCTGTAACACATGACTCCTTTTATACCTATTCTGGCTGCCTCCAAATTGCCTATTTATCTTGGACAATACTGTCTGTCCAAATCATATCCTTCTCCTCCTCCTTAAAATATACACATACTCAGTTTCTCACGTCTCTGTTCATACTCAGACCCATCCAAATCCTTAACAGTTTGGTAATGCTGCCATACTAGTCTTCATTTGTTTGTCTGGCATCATGACTATGTATGCATACAAATATTTATATACATACAAACATATCAGGCATGGGCAATAATGCCTTTCTAGTTTGCCAACACACCAAAAATGTCATCCCCATAATAAGTGTACAAGTTGTTCTTAAACATTTTAAACCTGCCTTCCAAGATGGCTGCACACTACAGCAGCTTTATTTCAGCTCCCCAATGTGTGAAAAAAGAAACCAAGACAAAGGGGCTATTATTCTGCCGGCTTTAGTAAAATTCAAATACTGGCTACTAAGTACACTGACTGGATGCTAGCAAAGAAGAAACTTAGAGAACCTGAAATAAAATCAGCTGGAAAAGGTGAATAGAAAATACTGGGAAGAATCCTGCAAGTGTTCAGCAAAAAGCAGTTCAAGCTCCAGCTTTAGTACAAGAGATGGCTTCCAGTAATTTAGAGGAAAAAATAAATCAAATGTGCTCAGACCTGATTAAAATAAAGAAAGTGTGAAGGAGTATATCAACTCAAATAAAAGGCTAGGAAAACTGGAAGAAGCTTTAAACAGCTATTCAGATGAACTGATAAAACTACAAAAATCAGAGGTCAAAATGAAGAAATTTCTGTCTCAGACTACTACAGAAGAGCTGTTTCAAAAAAAATGATACAGCTAGAGGACAGAGCACACAAAAAACTGAGATTTTCTGCAGTATGAGAGAAACTGGAAGGAACAGACTGTATTAATTTTATGAAAGCACAAAAAGCAACTGGACTGGTATTACACTGCAGGATTTGTTAACTGAAAAGGCACATTGTGTGTATGTTCCATTCCTGGCCATGAGAAATCTTGTATTAGTAAAGATGCACTCACACCAACAGAACAAGTTGATTCTGACAAAACTGTAGCAGAAGGACAAAGTTTTAAAAACTGGAGAGTTGTGGAAAATGATTACTCACAGTACACCAGGCAGAAGAGAAGCAAATTTATCACAGCAATCATGGAATTTCAAGAAGCAGGTGTGAGATTCAAGCTGCTGTGTCCAGCTGCCTTCAGAATATTTTTTTCCTAGAGGATCAAAGTCATTTTTGATGCAGAACAGGCTAAGGAGGAAATGCAAAATTTAGTGCAACAAAAAGTAAGCCATCAGATAAAAGGGGACTCTGTTTCTCATTCTCCTGATAATAAAGCTCATGGGTAAAATTTGCCAGTGAAACATTTCCAGTGTTCCAAAAGACAATACTTGAGAGAAATAAAAAAGCACAGAAGTTGACTACAAGAACCATGAGGACCTTGGACTTGAACCAGAGTCTGAGGCTGGGAGATGGAGATGTACAAGAAGACCACCAGCAGCACTGAAAATAGTGAATAAATGTGAGACTATAATGCATCAATTGCATTTGTGAAATATGGCTTTACAAGAAAAAGTGGCTGAGAAAGACTGGACTTTTTTGACTTTCTTAAACATGTGTGTGTGGGGAAGGGGATGAAAGGCACATACTCCACTTCATATTATTAGGGTTTGGAAGGACACTAAAAGTAATAAATAAAATAAAAAAATAACTATAAGTAAAACAATTTTTGCTCATAACAATATTTGAATAAAACATTTCAGGATATAAATTGAATGTTATATGTTAACACATTTTCAGTTATTGTTATATGTGATAGAGATATTAAAGTAAATAAGTAATTTTTTTCTTTTTTTTCGTTTTAAGAAATGTAGGCCTTACAATGTAGAATGAGAAGAAAGGGGACAAAAGCATGCTTAAGTTAATATGCTGTAATCTCAGACTGTTGGGGTGTAAAACTGTACTGTATGCATATGTAGGGTTGAGACATCTCTTATTTTCGCATATGTTAATTTCTAGATTAATGTCCGGGGATTAATCTAATAACAAGTGCTTTTGTTCAAGCATAAGGGCTTTAAAAATAAGCAAACAATGTAAAAGTTATGATAAGTTTTCCTTTAGCAAATTAATGTTTAGTGTGAGTTTAGAAGTCTGCAGCTGAGGGCAGCTGTACATACTATTCTTATGTTTCCATGGAGATAAGCTGACTACAGGTTCAGGCAATAAATCTTGAGATGTCTGGGCATTGTTTGCTGAGGAATCATAAAATTAAAAGGTACAGACAGGGACAAGCAGCTTATTAAAAAAATGTTTTCAGTTACTAGAAGTGAATAAGAGAGAGCAGCTTTCCTAGTACCTAAACTCTTCAGTGCATTTAGTAGAAAAGCATATAATTTAGCTTTAATTAAAGAATGCCAGTGCACTTTTTCTTAAGGTTAAAAGTTAATGTTATTTGAAAGCATACAAGATTTTTTTTACAATCCAGATTAGGACACAAGAAACACCAGTGCAGCATAAAACCAGATTTATTAAAAGTTTTAGTGCTTTCATCTGTGTATAACAAAGACTTCTTCAGAAACATCAATAAAGGAATCAAACCCTCTATAAATACCCCTCTTATCAAACATCACATGACCAAACCAACCAATAATAAAAAAACATTCAAACAAATCAATCACAGTCCTATATAACAAGTCACACAAAAACTTTATAAAAAATGAAACATGGAAAGGTAAACCCAATCCATCTACCAAATACACAGAAAACAATGTGGCGTTGTGAGTGAAAATTGAACCATTTGGCAGTCTACTGACTTGCTAACAGACAAACTGCTTAAAATAAGAACACTCCAGGTAGAAAACTGTTATTTTAAAGAAAGTCTCAAAGGGACTCTGCCATTGGAAATTTCCGAATGGTTTGGTTGTCAACTCCCCTTTACATTTTGAACTAATAGAATTATTCAATCGTCAGGGTTGTGAGTTACTAGAGGTCTTGGTGAGACACAACCAAAAAATGATCGATGTATTAATGGAAGAAGCTATTGGCTTAGAAAAGGTCATTACTAGTGACTTACTTTTTGAACAACACAAAGATAGTTTCTTTAACACCTTTTTTGGCAGTGGATAAAATCATTATGGATTTCCAAACTAGGAAGGAAAAGAAGTTTGAATGTGACCGCATTGAGTATTCCAAGGGGCTGGCCTATCTGTAGCCAGCTGGGCCTGATGTTCCACCCAACAAGCAATCTTCCACCATTGAAAACCAACGAGATGCCGATGATACACACAACAGCTCGGCCCCTTTAGGCTCGAATCTTCCCAGGTGGTCAGACAGAATCAGAAACCACCATTACCAATAGCAGACTCAAGTGAATGTGAGCCCGAATGGGAATGGTTCACATTTTCGGCAACAGTGGAAGAGAATGGGTCAGAGATGGAATTGACAGTGTTTTCTGACTTTGAGGATTTTAATTCATATACCTCTGACATTGCGGGTTTGAGTGTGGTAACAGACACCCAAGGTGACTATTTTTTATATAATTACACTGAAAATGCATTTGATTCTGACATGGTGGACCTATTTAGTTGGTTGTGTCTTTCGGCTTATCCCGGTTAGGGGTCGCCACAGCAGAACTCTGGTCCGCTAATGTTTGGTAGTGGATTTTTACGTGCTGAGTTACCAGCCCTGATGCACAACCTTCAACGAAGGAAGGCCCATTCACGCATGCCTCCACACAGAAGACGCTCTAGCTGAGAATCGAATGGGACAACGTCTTGGTGGACCTATTTAGTAGAGGTTTCAATTTCATTCTGACTGTTAAATCTAGGCTCGATGACCTTGTTATCGATTTAAAAATGTTTCTGAGAAAATTGAATTTAAAAATTATATTTAAGGACAAGGAGCTCGATAACTGTTACAATATTTTTAAAAGGAGTAGTTTGTTTAACCACCCCCACTTGCAAAACCATTGGTGATTTTTGAAAAATTATGTGAATTTGAGTTTAGAACTCTGTTGCATATGAACAGCAACAGGGTATATCATAATTTATCTGATACAGAGTTGCAGCTTTTGTTTTGGTTGAGTAGAGACAAAAGATTAAGAGTAATGAAGCCTGACAAGGGTAGAGTAATGAAGCCTGACAAGAGTGGGGAGGTTTTCATCTTGAGCAATGTTGACTACTTAAGTAAAATGTATTATTTTTATATGATGGGAATTTTTATGAAGTGACTTCTCTAAACATGGTGCATATTTCCTATGCCAAAATAGATTGGCTATTACAAGATGTGTTAGACCAGGTTCAAATTACCCCTGAAGAATGGTATTTTTTGAAGGTAAAACACCCCCATTATACCATCCATTTTTGGTTTACCCAAAATACATAAGGACCTAAGGGACCCCCCCAATGAGACAAATTGTGAATGCCTCTAGTTCCAAGATAAATCCTTTAGCTAAATATATTGATTTAAAATGTTCTGAATGGTTTTACACATACATGTAAGGATTCTTGGGATTTTTTAGAGAAGATGGCAAAAGTGAAATATGGAGATGAATAAATTTTTTGTGCTACAGATGTTGTTAATTTATTTAACATGATACCCCATGATACTGGTTTGGATTGGTTTCATGATTTTCTTGTTAAGTCAGGGCTTTCACCAACAATGAAATTAATACCTTAGATGTCCTTATGGAATTGGTATTAAAAACAATTTTGTTTACATTGGAGGACATTATTTGTTACAAAAGAGTGGTGTTGCTATGGGGGCGGTTTGTGCCCCCATTTTTGCTAACATTGTAATGTTACAATGGGAAAGGAAATATGTTTTAGAGCATTTTGGCATGATACCACCTTGGGATTTGTACATCTGTTTCTTGGATGATGTTTTTATTGTGTGGAACAAATCTGAAGGGGAGTTAAAGCTCTTTACTGATTTTTTGACCCAGACCACCTCTTTTTTTTAGTTTTACGTCCAAATGGAGTTTTACTGATATATCCTATTTGGATGTGTTTTAAACTAAGGACACCTGTAATAAGAGACTGGCAAGTAAAATCTTTAGAAAATCTACTTTTGATAACAGTCTCTGACAATATGATAGTTGTCACCCGGATTACCAAAAAAGAGGGATTGTAAAGGCCAATTTGTGCTTTTAACCAGGATGGTCTCTGAAGATGAAATTTTTCTCAAAGAGGCCAAAAATTTGATGGAAATGTTTGCATCTAGAGGGTACCCATTGGAACTAGTAAAGGATGTATATATGGAAATCAGTCAGAAGAGGTTTTGTGGTGTTTATGTGCCTTTACTTAGAAATGACACTCTTGATGGAACAAAGATAGGAAGGATGGAGAGAACCAATAACAAAAAAGATATCTTTATGTCATTTATCACCACATATACACTTGACTGTTCCCACATTTACCAAATTTTGAGAAAAAATTGGAATATTTTTTTCTTATTTCAATGAGTTTAAAGATATTTTTGAGGGTGGTTCTAAACTACTTTTAAGGAAAGGCAAATGTTTCAAAGAAATTTTGGAAGGCGGTGTCCAAAATTAATTTTTAGGAAACTCTAGAAAAAAAATGGTACGTACAAATGTAGGTTTTGTAGCCAGTGCAAGTACCTCATTGAACAAAACCAGATTTTTGCTAATGGGGTATGTGTCAACAGAAGATTCTTTTGCAGTTGTAATACTGCTGGCATTATTTACTTGACCCTTTTTTACAATATGATTGCTTTTATGTGGGTAAGACCCAGAGGAAATTTAGAGAGCATGTCTATGAGCATGTTTTGGACATTAAGAAGGGCAACAAGAATAATAGATTGGCCAAACACGTATCTGACAACCCTGTTCATCATTTTGGATTTACGGGGTTAGACATCATTAAACCTGTAAGGGGTGGCCCATGGAATGATCTCACTGAATTAAAAGAGCTCAGATGGCAAATCAGGTTGAATGCCTGCTTTTATCCTGGCCTTAATGACAGGTTATCTGTTTCAAGTTTATTAAGGGTTTGCTCTTATGTTTTGTAGCTATAGTAAATATTTTTATAAAAATATTTTTTCTATGTATTTGGTAGATGGATTGGGTTTACCTTTCCATGTTTAATTTTTTTATTAAGTTTTTGTGTGACTTGTTATATACGATTGTGATTGATTTATTTGAATGTTTTTATTATTGGTTGGTTTGGTCATGGAATGTTTGATAGGAGGGGTATTTATAGAGGGCTTGATTCCTTTATTGATGTTTCTGAAGAAGTCTTTGTTATACACAGACGAAAGTGCTAAAACGTTTAATAAATCTGTTCTGCGCTGCACTGCTGTTTCTCGTGTCCTAACCTGGATTGTACTTTTAGTGTTTTGGTTCCCTTGTTTGTTGGAAATGTCATTAGCTGTTTTTTTTTTTTTTTTTTTACATCTGGAAGGGGAATAAAGGTAAGGCAAGAACAGACTGCAATTAGTGTAAGTAGAAACACAGGCTGTAACATGCACCTTAGTATGGATTACCTTCATTTTAGGGTAGGTAATGCCTGTGGGTGCAGCTGTTGATTTTGAAAAGTTGTTCCTATCAGCAGAGTTAAACTTCATTGTTTGAAGATGTACAGAGTTCTGTGTGCTTTAAATTGAAAGGTCATAAGGGTGTTCTGGGGATGTGTTTCTTTTTTTTTGAAGGCATTCATTAAAACAGAATGTCCTGTAAAATGTGTAAAATGTGACATAGCTTCAAATGCAAATGACAAGAAAAAAACATACAGAAGATCAAACTGACAAACATTAATGGGTGCATGTAAACCAAAATCTGGAAAAAGACATTTAAAAAAGCTGTCATATATAATAGGTGGGAATAACTTTGCATCATAATATCTGCACCACCCATATTATTTTAAAATGTAAGTGGCCTCACAGGTATAAACAAAAATGTAAAAATATTAAAGTATATTAAGAAAGGCAGATTGCAAATAGCACTGTTACAGGAGACATTTGGAAAACAGTCAGCATGTAAATTTCATAAAGAAAGGATTTCAGAATGGATATTCATCATAGGATCATAGGAGGTTACCAGGTTATTGGTCCTGAGGCCCTTATAAGCCTAACCAAGAGTTTAGCCAATGTTTAGACAAGTCAGCACCCAATGACCTTGTCCAGTAGGGACATGGGTGGAATACCAGGGGTATATTTTCTGTTTCCCATCCAGTTATCCAGGTTGTGCTTAAAAAGGGGCAAAGAGATACTCTGCTTGATATGGAGTCCATGATCGCCTTGTATGCCAGAGAGAGGTCACCTCCGAGGAGTCTGTATGAATCTGAGTAGAGGGATAGGGCTTTTAGCCTATCTGTATATGGAAGATGTTTGAGGCCCTGTATTCTCCTGGTGAGGAACCTCTGTGGTCTCTCCAGCTGCTGCATGTGCTTTGGGAGGTACATGCTGAAAGGTGCATTGTACTCAATAATGGGCCTTTATAAGGGAAGAATACAGGGATGTTATGACCTCCCTGTCCCTGGATGAGATACCCTTACTTATGAGGTGGGCCATGTAGAAGGCTTAACGTACAACGGAAGCAACATGGTGGTCAAAAATCAGCTTGCTGTCAACCTGGGTACCCAAATCCCTCATGACTGATTGCGTGCTTAGGACGTCATCAGAAAATCAGGGACAAAGGAAACAGGGAGTACTTATATTAATTGCTAAAGGTGCTCCAATAGTTATAGAAGAGGAACAAAAATAGATAACAATGGTAAATTTGCGGTAGTAAGGGTTACTGGCAAGTGATGCATATTATGCTGGCATGTATTTATATTCTACCTAAAACTGCTATTATGGAACTTAAGAAAATTTTGGCAATTTCAACAGGGAATATTACTTATAGATGGAACAGGAACTTGATTTGCAGTAGTCAGGATGTGTCTGGGGGACCTAGAAGGGAAAATATAACAAAAGAAAGTTGATTTCTGAAAAATTTTATAAAAATATTTGGTATGGAAGATGTGAATTCAGTACTAGGATCTCTGAAAGAATTTACATATGATTCCCCAAGATACAATAATGTAGCTAGACTGAACAGAAATTACATTTCACAAGAAAATGTGCATTTGATCAAAAGCTTCGACACACAATCAATAACTATTTCAGATCATTTGCTAATAACAACTAAGATAAAAATTCAGGGTAATAAAGAAAAAATGAGATACTGGTATTTCTCCAGCTACTATTAAAAAAAAGAGGAATTTAAGGAATGGGAAGTGGAAATTATTCAAGAGTTATTACTTAAGATAAAAATTACTTTAGAAGTTATAGCTAGTAAGTAGGGTAAAGTGGAAGTGGAGTTCAAAAGTAGGGTAGAAATAAAAGAAAAAAAAGAGATATGCTTAAGAAGTACCAGTAGTTATTTAAAGGGGTTGACAAAGGGACAAATATTAAAGTACTGCAGATCAAGGGGCATCTCACAGAACAAGAAAAAGAGTGACTGCAGAGTGCTAAACAGAAAATAAAGGAGCATCTGGATAACAAGCAAGAGTTTAGAAAGCTTGCTGTTAAGCAAGTGTGTTTTTTTTAATAATAACTCCAGGCCACAAACACTTGTACCACCATCTGAAAAAGAAAGTAGAAAGCGTTATTGCCAAACTTAGGGAGCCTAGAACAAGAAAAATAACCAGAGATCCTGTAGAGGTATTAAAGGTATTTTGGAAATTGTATGAAAATTTTATAAAGCAGAGACATGTGGAAATTAAGAAAGATCACAAATGAAAATATGTATGGAAGACTTAGGTATGCCAAGGTTAGATGTAGATGAGGCTCAACAATTAACAGTAAGCTAGGAAGAGATGAGATAAAAATGGTGATGTATAATCAATCTGCTGGAAGGTCTTCAGTAATAAATTACATTCTTGTGGAAGTTTGGAAGCTGTGAGGGAAGAAAGTGATCAAATTCTGGAAGGCTTTGTTTAACAGTATTTTAAAAGGATGGGAAGCACCAACATCCTGGAAGAAAGCTATTGGTGCAAATTACCAGAGAAGAACTTGGTAAGCTCTTTGGTCAAGTCCTTCTTGAAATGTGCCATATGGACAAGATTATTCAGCACCCTAATGGCAAATGTCACTGATGCATACGTCCATTTACTGAGCCTGTTGAAAGCCCCGACATCCTTTTAGGAGGGTGGACAGATGTACTCTCCTACAAGAGCTCCTTCTTTGTGTCAGCTGCTACCACCATGGCAACTACTGGTGGACACTTGCTCCAATGCTTCCTGTCTTTACGGGACAATCAACCTTTTTTTTGGGACTGGCTCCACCATATCAGGATCCTTCCATTCCTGCTGTGCCACCAGATCTATGAGGTCATCAGGGGGATGTGCCATCCAACAGGTAGATAAGCCAGCTCCAAAAGCCTTGAGGAACACAGACTCCTCAGGAGAAAGTGTATCAGTGGACCATCCCCTTACTGTTTCATCAATTCAAGGATGTTGCCAAACGTGATATCTTCCAAAAGGGATCATGGGAGCCCTTCACCATCATCCAAGTCTGTGTCTTTTATGACTGCCTTTGGGCAGGAGTCCAAATGTCTCCTCTTGTTTACCTGTTTCCTAGGGCCCCTTCTGAGGAGAAGGGACAGAGTCAGACTGGGAACTTGAATGGTAAGTATTCTCAAGGCAAATGGCACTGACTGTCCCAGTCGATCTGGAAGAACATAAGGGTCGGGATGGTGCCAAGCATAATAGCGACACCTTTTCTCATGGTCTAGCAAGAACCCTATCAAATGCCTTGAAATCAGTGCCAAAGAGACACTCCTCCAAGCTGAAAAAGGGGCAGGAAGAATACACCCTGCTCTGAACCACCCTGGCTCTGAGGCTGACATCAGAGCCAAGCTAGCAACAGCCAAGGCCCAAGAGGCAGAGACCAATCTGAAAGCTTTTGAGTTGACTCCACTACCTGAGTCCCAGCCCTAAGGCTTTGGCTACAGCCTCATCCCAATAAAAAAAATCAGAGTTGAGAAAGTAAGGCGTGGAGTCAAATTTGAAAGTACAGGTCCAAATTGGTTAGTCTGGAAGGGTCAGTCCCATTGTAAATGGATCCAAATGTAGGACCAGAATCAGAGAAACTAATGGAGGGGTAGTTGGACCCATACACACAGCTCCCAATGGGCCCAGTGCCATGAGAAACCCTACTTGAATCTGCATCTGGAGAAAACTCTGGATCATCCTGTTGACATCCACTTTGGTAAGACTTCTCAATGAATGGTAGGACCTTGATGAAAATAACAATGAAGATGTCCTGGAGGAACACTTCTCATATAAAAATGGTGAGTGAAGCCTAGGACTCACTGGTTTTAGTGAGAAATGAGAAGGAGGCATAGGTGATCAGATCTGAGTGTTAATTGGATCTGACTTTCTAGGATTCTTCCTTGTCAGTCCCAAGATTTCAGCAGGATCCAGGGACCATTTCTTTGAGTCTCTGATCTCTTCCCAATAGCCTAATCTTTCTTTTTCTCTTTTTTTCATCTCTTTAGGCCTCTCTTTTTCATTAAGTGGTTTAGGTTTCACCAGTCATTTAACTGAATAATCTGAAGAAGGCTGAGATGATGCAGATGAGTAGGAAGTTTGAGTTGTTGATCTCGTCTGGGAAGGAATCAATCCCTTCAGCACCAGGGTGTCCCTAAGACCTTGCAAAGTCCTAGAACCAAAGGAGGCATAAGACTCGCAGTCTGCATCCAAATATGCTGCCTCCAGACAGTACATACAAAGAGAGTGACAGTCTTGCAGCAGGATCTTATGGACATATGCCATAAACATCTTAAAAACCTGGACCTTGTCTGCCATAGCTGGAAAAAAGAACTTAAGTATTCCTGCAAGGGAGAAAAAAATTAACTACCAGAAGTTTAGACAAAAATGGCATAAGAAGTAAAGCACAAAACCCACAAGCTATTCTATATGAAAGTGAGCAAGTATTTATCCACCTGTCTATTAAAACAGGGAAATAAATATATTTTTTATATATACCTATATCTCTCTCTCTCTGTATGTATATATATATATATATATATATATATATATATATATATATATATTGGGAGGAACAGATATAAAGGGAAAAAATAGAAATATAGTAAGAAAAGGATATAGCAGAAAGGCTAATAAACTACATTTAGCTGGGTTAAATCAGAGTCCTCGTACAGCATGTCTCTTCCAATCATATAGCAAACGAGATCTAAGGTATTTTAAGGGGAGCAGAGGAAATTATGGGATGGGGAGGAGTCAGAGCCCTGGATTCACAGCTTCCAAAAGATGCCGAGATTGGATGCAATCAGATCGGATCTAATAACCCAAAGGTTGAATCGGACAAAAACAGGCAACATTGTACCTTTATATGCGGATGGTGCTAATCACTTTAATGGAGCACAGGGAGGATACATAATCAGCAGAAAACAAAAGTATTACAAACAGATTTGAAGGAATACTTGCTGGCCTACCAAGTAAGAAACATAGTAAGGATGATAGATGTAGATGATATATCAGATTGGAAAGGGATAATACTTCAGAAGGAAGAAGATGAGCTAAGGAAGGGAAGGGACTTAACAGATGTGTTTCTGGAGACACCTAAGTGTACGTTATAGTTGCAATGGTTGAGGGAGACACAAACAGATTTTCAAAAGCTGTGGACTGAGAATAGAGATGGATGGAAGCTGAAATTAAACTCCACTGCAGGTGATTTTGGAAAAAAGGAAATACTATTTGGAGATTTTGGGTACAACTCCTAGTAAGTACAATTCAAGACTTGGGAGAAAGTGAAAGGGGAATATCTGATGAAAGATAATACAGAGTGAAAATATCAAGGAGTAACACAGAAGAGGACAGCTCAAAGAATGGCTGAAAGGTCTGAAACACCAGGGGTTGTGCAGGTGATAGAAGACAGAAGGAGGGAAGGCAGGTCACTGAGAGGATTACTGAAGAAGGGGAAGAGATGGTTAAAAGAAGAGAAAAAGAGGGAAGAGAGAAGAAAAGGAAATTGGGAGGAGGATTTAGAACTGGAAGTGTTGGGAAATATAGTGAAACTAACTAGTACAGCACAAAATTGAGGAATTTTACAATATTTGCCAGGGCATCTCTATATAAATGCTTGTATAATCTAACAAGATTGGCTAGGATGTTTTCTGGAACAGATGGAAGACACTGGTGATGTATATTAGCAGAAGGGACATGGGTCCATATCACAGCATCAAAGGAGGTTACTAGGCTAGCGACACGGATGTCATTTCAAGCTTAGCAGTTTCATCCCAATGTAATACCATAAATACTCTAGTGAATACTCATGATTATATTTAGTAATGACTGCCCTTGTCAAGGAGGAATGTGTGCGCTATCCCCGGTAAAAATTTATGTTGCTCCGTCCACTCATCCAGGTTCCTTTTAAACAGTGTCATAGAGGTGCTCTGCTTCACATGATTTGGCAGCCTATTCCAAAGATGCAGCAGTCACTGGGAGACAAATCTGTCCCTCTAGCACATCCCATTCAAGTTGCAGGCCACATTTACGTCCCTGGAATGGGTAGCTGTAGTCTCATTTGATTTACGGATTCGCAGCAAATTCATTAGGTTTGGGTCGGAGATTGCTCTGTAAGCCAGGCATACATTTCCACTAAGAAGTCTATACAATACTGAGTATAGTGACAGGGACTTTAGTCAGTCTGTGCACTGCACATGCAGGAGTCTCTTGATCTTCTTAGTTAGAAACCTCTAATGTTTCTCCACTTGCTGCAGGTGCTTTGTATGGTATATGCTGAAAGGGGCATTATATTCAATTATGTGCCTGATTAGTGATGATTTGGTTATAACCTCCTTTGCTCTAAAGGCAATGCCTTTGCTAATCAAGTGTGCTGCATAGAAAACCTTCATTACTACAGTAGACACACGGTGGTCAAAGTTAAGGTCACAGTCTACTAGTGATCCCAGTTCTCTTACCAGTTCGTAGGTTCAAAGAGGATTGTTGTTAATTTTATAGTGTGAAGGGACAGTGTTTTTACCAAAGGGAATGATGATGCATTTCTTTGCATTCAGTTTGAGAATATGGCTAAGAAACCAGTCGTTGGCTTGTGTAGACCCTCCTGAAGTATACATGACATTATTTGGGGATTCAATAATTGCACCCAGTTTGCAGTTGTCTGCAAACTTGGTCAGCCACAGCCCCTTTGTTTTGGCCTGAACTTCTGAGAAGTATATACCAAACAGTTGGGGACCCAAGCACTGACCCTTGTGGTACTCTGCTGGTGACAGGTCTCCTGAATGATGTGGAGTCACCCACTTTGATAGTATGTGACCGGTTTTTGAGTCAGTTGGCAACCCATCTTACAACAAAGGGTTTTACATTCAGTTTTCTAAATTTATTGGTAATGTCTGAGTGTGGGAGTGTGTCAAAGGTCTTTGCCAAGTTAAGGTATGCTATGTGCACAGATCTGCCCCTGTCAATGACCCTGGTCACATTTTCAAAGAAATCCACCAGGTTTAACAGGCAGGATCTGTAGTGCATTCGCATAAGTGGATTCGACTATCTGGTCCACAAATGTTTGTGCAGTCGACATTCTGATTTTTGGCACACTGCAGCCGATAGAATGTCATTCGCACAAACGTATGTAAACCTGTTAATATAAATTGCCCAAAAGTGGACCCCAACCTACAAATCATTATTAAAAAACCCATAAGGTATACCCAGTTGTAACAACACAGAAACAGCTATGAATATGGCTTGGTTAACATGTCATTCTACTGCCATACAGAAAATGGAGAAGACATGGTCCTCACAAAGTTAAAAGCATTTACAAACTCTCAAACCTCCTAATCAAAAAGGCAAGGACAGTTATAGCCATAGATAAGACCCACAAGGCATACCCTTACCAGCTGCAACTAAACAGAAATATCTAGGACCATGGCTTGGTTAGCATCTGCCATTCCACTACTATCCTGAAAATAAAGTAGACAATGTGCTCACACATTTAAAAGCTTTTTACAAACCCTCAAACCTCCTAACCAAACAGTCATGATCAGTCATGTCCCTAAATGTCCTAATGCCAAGGCTTGAATGCAGTCTGCCATTTCTTACCCTACACTACTAAAAGGAACACAAAATAAAAAAAAATGATTTACAATACTTTCTACTGATAGAGAACATCATTTTCTCTCAAGTTATTAGTAACAGCCAGAACAACATTTCTTCTGAACTCAACATTAAAACTAAAAATAAAAATTAGTTTTCATCTAACTTCCTAATAGAAAACAAAATAATAAAAATCAATATGTGGACACACTCCTTGATAAAATTTTACCTCTTTCATCAGCAAGGCAATATCAAACTTCTTCAGAACAAAATGCCTAAGCAGAACACTAGAATAAATACTGACAATTCAATAACGACACTCTCCACTCACCTGACAACATACTAAAAATGAAAATAAACAAATCAAATAAAGAAACTCATGCATGCCTAGATATTATGATATTTAAAACACCATCTCTCTAAATTACTATAACATATTTAACTCCTGTTAAAACATAATCATATCCTAAAACTCTTACTTTGTTTAATCCAGATGGGAAGTCAGCTGGCCAAGATAACTTGTCACTGTAACTCTCTCTTTCTCTTTTTTGTATATTATAGTCTCCTAACCTCAGATTAAGTATAACATGCTCAATTATGAGGGAAATAAATTTACTGAAACAGGGAAGCCCCTACTATATTTGTTAAAGCACTGGTCTCATTGTCCATACAAATGGTATAACTGTGCTCATAAATCCTTTATGAGATCTTGCTAGTGATCGTGCCTGACATAGAAGCACTTATCTACATACTTGTAACTCCAATGGAGATGTGAGTATAATGTGGCCTGGTACTATAGGTCTCCTTCATGAGAGGCACATTTAAAAAAGTCCCTTCAATTGTGTAACTGCTTACATTGCAGCTTCCACAGCTATATGTCCTGAGATTTCTTGTTAACAAAGATCCATAACTAAAGGAGTCACTTTCAAGCCTTGTTTTATAAAGCAAGACCTCTCTTAGTTATAAAAACAGGATTATTCCCTATAACATTTGATAAACAACTGTTACCAAGTAAAATTTGCCAAATGTCTGTCAAGAACATTCTTGATGTGGAAATTATCCTCTGAAACCACTAATCCAAAAGCTCTAGTCATGTTTTGCATTAAAACATGCACGCTCAGAATTATCAGAATTAGATAGTAAAACTAGTACAAATATAGTTTTCCTTTGTGATTTAACTTGATCAGCTATTGCAAGAACTTGTTCATGGATATACCCTCTAGCGAGAAATAACTTCACCAAAATGTTAACCACTGCATCATCTGTTGAAAGCTTTGAACTTTAAATTAGCTGACTTTAATCCGTTTTGATCTTCTTTTGCTTAAGATGGCAACAAGTGAAGTGTACGTAGTTATTTACACAAATAGGCTTAAAATAAACTTGTCAGGAATGATTACTTTTTTTTGCCCTGGTGCTCAAACAAACAGTAATGCCCAAAAAATTAATAACTCCTCAGCATTTAAACTACTGCACAAATATTCATGTCCACTGCTAGAAGCAAACTTAAAATCTTCCCTGTGTAGGCAGGAATATATCCTTTTAGTTAGACCTTTACCCTTTCTGCCTGTGAAAGATATTTCAAAAATTGTCCCTGCAAGTTGTAATTCTCTTCCACAACAGCTTAAAACACAAACAACTGCACAGCAATTAGGAAACCCATTAAGGGTCACCTTCAGGAAATGTAAAAATGCATGAAGTTTCTATGATCCAGGCTAGATGTGCTCATCAACTCCAACACTTTTCTGTCCACTATAGACAAAACTAAATGATTTTATGGAAGATAAAAACAAATGACTGTAAAGGGAAGAAATTGTAAACCTTACAGAAGACTACTGATTGTATAATAACAATACTAAGTTGTAAAAATCCAAGGGTATATGCATTGTACTAGGGACATGTTAACACATACTATATTATTGTTACTTGCTTTCAACAACATAGGCAACTGCTTGTCTACTAAGTGTACATCTGCGAAAGTATTATATGTGATTGCCGACGTGGCCAGGTCATAACTAAAAGAGGTCCTTGGACCAAAGCACTCACCTGATTAACAAATGTGAATAAACAAGTAAATATATAAGATGGGCTGTGTTCATGTACACAGGAGTACTCCAGCCTAAGCCAGTTCTTGTTATGCATTTCTACTCAAGCTACCAGATCTGGGAAGACCTGGCCCCTGGAAGGGAAGTAGAAACCAGCAAGGGAACCAAAACTCTCATCCTAGAAAGGACTAGTAGTTAGTGTGGGATGCCAAATGATTCTTACAATTACATGTGGTCACAGTAATAGACTGTAATTAGGAATCATAGAGGAGTTCCACAATGGTAAGGAAAAAACTCCAAGAAGTGTCAGGAAAAAACAACCTGCTACTGACCAGGCTTTTGCCACTATTGCTGATACCTGGATAGACTCTGGAGACAAAGAGACCTTAAAGGAAATGAGTGAAGCCCAAACAGAGACCCAACAGAAGCTATAGTGGAGCCTCTTCTCAGGGAAAGGGTACAAAGTATTCCAAGAAAACCTACACTCCAGGCCTCTCAAGTAAGGAGGCATAGAAATGAGACTGGTGGCAACAGCTGCATTCATTTGAAGAAGACAGGCTTCTTTCTTCAGGCAACCTGTAGCCTTTACCATCACCACAGGACGTCTGATCTTAATTTCATTAATATGTCTTTAGCAACAGTATTACAATTATTTAGTCATTGTCAGACTAAATTTCTTGTCATTTTAGAACAATAAAGTTTATTTTGGAGTGAGATTCACTGCTGAGTATGAATTATACTAAAGTTAGGGTGAATTTAACTAAAAATACTGACTAAATTGTTTCTAATTCTACATCTTCATTTTTCTTTCTTTTCTGAATTTTGTGAATGAAAAAAAATTTGACCCAACTTGCAAATGAACCCAAACAGCATATCTGGAATCTTATTCCGTTTAATAATCCCTCTAGTTTTACAAATACTATTGCAGATGACACCACAATTAAATCTAAGCATATGACTGTTCCTGCACTGTTTAATTTGGCACATTTTTAAATCATTACAAAGAGAATTAGACTGATATTTGCATTCTGTCTAAAAATATAAATTAAGTTTAACTAATTAATTCAAGGTGGGTCAAAGGCAGTTTTGATGTATGTTAACAAACCCAAATATTTATGTGCAGGAAAGATATGCAAAAACTGGTCCACGATAATATATTGCCTTGTCTTGTGGTTTGTCAAGGACCGTCATCAAGGTCATCAATAAGCCAAGACAGATTTTTAATGGTCAACTACTTTTGTTTATAGGTCCTAAGTCTGTATAATGTCTGTATTAAAGTGTGCTACTTTGTATAACAAGCCCTAGTGCAATTAACCATGATGGAAAGAATATGCAACAACCTGAAGTCAGAACATAACGCACTATGCAACAATACAAAATCGGAATTGTAAACTGATGGGTACTATTGTAGGGTGTAGTAAAACACTGTTAGCTGAAAGTATTGCAGCGTACAATTTGTTAGAACTACACCATCTGTTAGTTGTTGCCTCTGCAACACCTAGCTGCTGTGACTTTACAGTTGTTTACCTGCACGGTTACTAACATACAGGGCAGGAAAGGAACATGAAAGTACTACAGTGAGTTACATGGGTATGTACAGCATTTTTTAACTGTTAATGCTCAAAAAATATACAACTCCATGAATTATGATCTCGTTGTTTTGCATAAATAATGTTTAATGACAACAGGAAGTTTTAAATCCTCAGTATTTTTAGTCATCTGCTAGCAAAGCACAGTTGTTATTCCCTCCTGCAACTCAACATGGCCCCTGTTGCTAGAACTGTGCAGTGATACTGCCTTTCCCTCCAAAAATGTAACATAGTAAGTCAGTAGATACCAGCCTTGTGTACTAATATTGTCACTAATTAATTAGATTTGTAATAGACAGTCCAAACACAAACACAGAAGTGCATGCAAGTAGAAGGCTACCTACTTTTGGAAAACAGTAGTTTTGTTGCTTCCAACTCATTATACTGTGACCCAGTCAATTCTTCTGTTATATTTTGTAAATACAATATGCTGTTATATTTTTGTTAACTATTGCATTATGTAACCTGGGTTGAACATGCAATTGGTCTTTTATAACAGTGCTCTACCCCAGTAAACAAACAAAAAAAAAAATTAATTAATTAAAATAAAATTTTAATAGTACTCTTCTTTACTTGGTCAAGATTCAGCCAGTATAAACATTATTATGCTAACAGCAAATGCATTGCAAAATGACCACCACGTGCAATATTAAGTATCACTAGTCACTAATGGGCAAAGAAAAAATACATCTCACCTGAGTCCTTTATAATATACTTTAAAACTGTTACTAGGCAGTATTTTATTAAGTACTGCAAAGTACTCCAAAAGAACTACAAGTAATATGCTACACTGAAGCATAAATACCTCCACTTGCAACTTGTTTATGACAAAAACACAGTGGTGTTTCCTTAACACCCCTTGCTATTTAACAGCACAATTCAGTATTAGAATAACTGCTGTCAGCTGGGCATAATTAATATGGACATTGTGATCCCTACGGTGTGTTATGTACAGCCATGAACTCCAGCAGCTCAGCATATGTTAGCTCAACTATTCTAAACAACTTACAAATGAGTTATTCTCCATAGGCACACTATGTGATATTAAATGCGTAGCATAATACCTTGTGTTCTGTTTGTTCGAATTACTGTTTATCTGTGCCTTATAGTTGAAAAGGAGACCTTCCCAGTACTTTTCTACTGTGTGCAAGGGTCCCAGATGCCTACTGCTTACTACAGCACTGGATATAATAGCATCCACTGTCCACACTTCTTGTACCATAAATGACGCAACTGTAGAATCTGCAAGTCTGTGAACCCATATATACGGGTCAACACAGCAAGTGACAAAGCATCTGACCTGCAAATGTTGTTGTGTATTTTGTAACACTGTCATCTGCGTATCAGACACATTAACTCACCTACAACACATACAACAAGTTTTCTCTTCCATAGAAATGTTGCTCTCCAATGCTGGACTCCTACTGAACCACAAAAATAAAGCTCTTCTCTTCACCCACAAATCCCATGCCACCAACAAAACAAACTTCAAGATCTTTTCAGCCAACAATACTGAAATTGAATTGGTTCAGCATACCAAACTACCAGGTGTCACCAGTAACAATAATCTCAAGGTTGCCCTACACATACAAAACAACATTAAAAAAAAAAAACACTAAATACTAGGCATGCTACACAGGAATACAAGCTATACCTTCAACATAACAAACCGTAGGGATCACAATGTCCATATTAATTATGCCCAGCTAACAGCAGTTATTCTAATACTTGTACAAATGGAGTGTCCCAGGGTTCAGTCTTGGGACCTCTCCTGTTTGGTATATACTTCTCCGAAGTGCAAGCAAACACTGAGGGTCTATGGCTAACCAAGTTCACAGATGACTGCAAACTGGGTGTCATAATCGATTCCCCTGCCGACTAGACATCCTGCAAAAGGGCCTCACCGAGACAGATACCTGGTGTCAAAACCATGGCTCAAGCTAAATGCCAAAAAGTGCATTGTCATCTCATTTGGTAAAAATACGGTACCCATGAATGACCAAATAGGGGGAAGTTCACTTAACACAGAAAGTGTGATAAGAGACCTTGGGACCCAAGTGGATAGTAACCTCTCCTTTGATAATCACATTGCCGCAGTGGTCAGAAAATCTTTCTACGTGGCCCACCTAATCACAAAAGGGTTTGCATCTAGAAAAAAGGAAGTCATTGTCCCCCTCTACTCATCACTTATCAGACCCCTCATTGAGTACAATGCCCCGCTTGGGATGTACCTCACAAGACACCTACAACAACTGGACAGGCCCCAAAAGTAACTCACCAAGAGGACTGCTAGCCTCAAACAGTTGCCCTGTGCCGACCGGCTCAAGAAACTACAACTCTACTTGGTCACATACCGCTTACTCCGAGGAGATCTCTGTCTGACATACAAAGCTATGTCAAACCCAGAATTGATGGACATGTTCCACTTAAAGAAATACCAATCTTCCCAAGCTACACACTCTAAGGACCTAAACCTCACCACATCAATAAACAGGACATGCTGGAGGAATAGATTCTTGACCCAGAGACTTCCAATACTCTGGAACAAAATTCCCATCCACATCAAGCAGAGCTCATCATTAGCACTCTTCAAGAAAAACCTTGATGAGTGGATGGGTAATAGGAAATTCACCCCTGGGATCATGTCTGTGGCTCTACTCGATAAAGGGGCAGGAATTTAATCTACATAGGTGGCGAAAGCCAAGACACTTTTGGCTAGGCTTACTTATGCCCTCGGGCCAATACCCTAGTACCTACCTATGAACCTATCTATCACACCTTACTCTTCTTTACTTGTACTATCCTATGCCTTCACCAGTAAAATCTCTTACTATATTTCATGACCTCTAGAACATTAATAATCATTCTGATAATCATGCATTATATAAATAATGCTGCATCTTCCTATTATCAGGTTTTTTTTCATATAATTTATGCTTGAACATTATGACTTTATTATGTCTGTTGAGTTTTTATTCTGACAAACTAATGTGTAGTTTTTCAAATTTTGTGCTTGAATGTTATAACTTTATTATGTCTGTTAAGTTCTCAATCTGAGAAACTAATGTGTTATTTTGATAATTGTGCTTGAATGCTATGATTTTATTATGTCTGTCTAGTTTTTCACTCTGTTAACCACATGTATCTGGAGCTTTTCTTCCCGGGCCTCCTCTGAAAATGGGTACCTCATGACCCAGACTGACTTTTCCGGTAAATAAATGCCAAATACGTAAGTAAACTTACTCTTTGCAACACCCAGGACCATACTAAATTCAAATCTCTCTTGTTCTCCTATCTTACTACTAAGTAGATATGCACACCCCACTCCTCGACTTAATTTCCCCCTTAGCCATTAAACCTCCCCACTCTCTCTGCAACAATTACTCCTACTTTCACCCCACTGTGACTTTCACCTACTGCACCCAATCCTCTCCCTCAATCAAACTTTTCCTTAACTTACAAAAAATAAATAAATAAATAATTATTTCACGTATAATAATCACTGGTCTGTATCAAGAATGTCTGATTATTGTATTTTATGCTATATGTTCCCTGTGAATTTATTGTGTTATTTTATTGTACATTTTTTTGTATGTTACTTTATTGTACGCTACATACTATCTAGAATTGATTGTATATTCTATTTCTATGTAACTGTTCTCTGGAGCTTTTCTCCCTGGGTCTTCACTGAAAATGGGCTCTTCATGGCCCAGTGGACTTCCCCGGTTACCAAACTGAAAATAAATAAATAAATAAAACAGAAAGCTTAACTGAAAGAGGACCATGTAGCTCAGGCTCTATAAAGTGCTTGTGACAGACTGCTGACAGTCCTACTCCAACATAAACCACTACATGACTGTGAACAGCTAGGACAAATGCACATATGGTCAAAACATCCCTGCTGCTGGACACTGGGTACAGAAAATCAATAAAATGCTACTTGGTTGCATATCTAGGAGCAACTACTTAGACATACCTTGTTGAGTTTTGTGTTGCTAAGTTTCTTTATGACATCTCTTCCATATATTGGAAGTCTGCAATACAGGTAACACATACTTGTGACTGTTAACAGCAGGTGAGCACAGTGTGGGATAGCGTGCCTGCATAATGTAGCCTGTTCACTTTAGTTAATCACTGTTCACGTAGAAGGAGTAAGCAAGTGCAAGAAGAGATGGGGTTTCTTGTTCCTCCCTTGTGTAAGAGCAAAATACACCTTCTGTCTGTTTTAGCTGAACTCAACCACAAACATAACCAGCTGTTATAAGTGATCATTTTAACATTTGCATAAAATCTGACCGAAAGGGTTGTGTTTAGGTGCCTAGCTAGTGTCACAACAGCTTGCGGGCCATAGCATTATAACAAAACACCAAAAGCTGAATTGACCAACTAATGCTCTACACTTTGACTGATTCTTATCATAGTAACTCACTACAGGCTTCTAGCCACAAACCTCTGTAGACATTTCATTGCTATTTGCATGGGTGATTTGTTGTTCAGTTCTCTGACCTCTGGACACTTACATAATAGTTGTGTTACTTGCCAAGTGACTACCTTACATAACCTGCTATATCCAAAATTAGGTAATTCATGACAGAACACACAGTGACACTTAATGCTGTGTACATTAGATTGACCTTAAAACAGGGTGATGACATTTATTTTCTTTGCGGCTAGTGGCATATTTACTTGCAAAGAAGGTCTCACAGGCCTAGCAGCAGAACTAAGGAGGTCATTGAGGATCCTGTATAAACAGCTTGGTATAAAAATCTTCTATATGGTCAAATTCATACAACTAGTTAATCACCTTACAGGATTACAAACAAACCTGGATTTCTGGGTTGCACGGCACTGCCATCAGTACCTCTCCTCTCTCAATGTACAGCAGATATTACTGTGACTACTACTGGCCAAACTTCATGGAAAGCACATATGATTACTTGGTCCTAGTGTGCACTTTGAAAAGTATTAGCAGTTTCTGTGCCAAGCAATGGAAACCTGGATGACTTGGTTGTAATTGTACCATCCACCCACTCCTTGACCCTAATCTAAGCCCCTTTACACAAAAGCACAGCCGCTCCTCCACCAGCAATGGCCAAGCTCATGCAATCTTTATCAGACAATAAAATGAAATGACGCCATACAGTGCTGACTCTATATTTGGTGTGCTAGCTATTAGTCAATGCCTTATGATAATACTTCTTAGCAGAATTTTGAATACCTTAAATGCACCAATTCTGGGACAAGTGCATACAGACCTCTTATATGTATCTAAAAATGATCATCACAAAATACAAACACAAGTCATAATACTGCTCCTCACACACATACACACACACACACACACACACACACACACACACACACACACACACACACACACACACACAAAACAGTGCAGAAATAATCTCCTCAGACTTGCCCATAACAAAGTGCCACTCTGATGTATACCTTGAAAAATCTCCTTACCATCCTCTAGAGATGGACACTTAATCCTGATACACACAGTACCAGCACCATCACTGACCACTGATCTAGCAAATAATATATAGAACATATTGCAGGGATCGTAATATGTACACACTGCTGACAGAAGCATAGGAAACAAACCTCTCATCTCACACAGTTGAACGGATTTATAGCATCTGAAATCACTGCACTGTAAAAAATACAGCTGAAACCGGGAGATCCAGATATTTTTTTTTTGTCAGGTTAGTCTATGTTTCATAGGCAGACTACACAAGAGGGTAAACACTGCTGAAATAATTTTCTGGGATGATGTTACCTGCTTCTTATCATCTGACAAGCAAATTCACTGCTCAAATCCTAGAGAATCCATTCTTGTGACTATCAAAATCAATTCAACAAAATTCCTCTCTCTTGTATGTATTTACATCCCTTCTGACAAGGCTGCTGCTTTTGCTGAAAAAGGAACAGATAAACAGAAGGCAAGTAATTATGAATAGCTTGAACTTAAAATGGAACTCTAACAAAGACTTCATCAGTCACCCTGGATTTCAACTTTATGGCTTCACTCAAATCATATGTAGATCAACAAGTGTAGACAGTAAATAAGGTCAAGAAAATATCCTTGACGGGATACATGTCAGTAACCCTAAAAACATTAAACTTACCAGGATCACAGGATCATAGCAGATTACTAGGCTATCGACCCGAAGGTCATTTTAAGCCTAGCCATTTCAACCCAATGTAGTACCATAGAAATACTTGTCAATACCCAAGATTGCATTTAGTGATGACTGCCCTTGTCCAGGAGGGTTGCGGGCACTATCCCTGGTAAGAATTTACGGTGCCCCATCCACTTTTCCAGATTCCTCTTGAACAGTGTTATAGAGGTGCTCCATTTCACATGAATTGGTAGCCTGCTCCAAAGATGTGGCAGTTGCTCTGAGGTAAATCCGTCCCTCAAGCAAGTCCTATTTAAGTCGCAGGCCATATTTAAGTCACTGGAAAGGGTAGCCCTAGGCACATATGATTTACAGGTATGCAAAGTTCATTAGGTTTGGGTCCTGGGCTGCTCTGTAGGCCAGGCGTAAGTCTCCTTTAAGACGTCTATATGAGATGGAGTATAGTGACAGGGACTTTAGTCGGTGCATGTAAGGCACATGCTGGAGGCCTTTGATCTTCCTTGTTAGAAGCCTCTGAGGTCTCTCTAATTGATACAGGTGCTTAGTGAGGTACATACCGAATGGGGCATTATACTCAATTAAGGGTATACTCAGATAAGTGCCGAGTATTGGGGGGTTATAACCTCTTTTGCTCTTGAGGCTATGCCTTTACTAATCAAGTGAGCTACGTGGAAAGCTTTCCTTACAATGGTAGATATGTGGTGGTTGAAGTTAAGGTGATCTCAGGTCTCTTACTATTTCATGAGTACTTAGGGTATTGTTGTTGATTTCATAGTGTGAAGGGACATTGTTTGTGCCAAAGGGAATGAAGATACATTTCTCTGCATTTAGTTTGAGACTGTGACTAATACACCAGTCGTTGGTCTGTGTGAGACCCTCCTGGAGTATACTGACATCATTTGGGGATTCAAAGATTTCACCCAGTTTGGAGTCATCTGCAGACTTGGTCAGCCACAGCCCCTTAGTTTTAGCCTGAACTTCTGAGAAGTATACACCAAACAGTAGGGAACCCAGCACTGACCCTTGTGGCACCCCACTGGTGACAGGTCTACTAGCTGATGTGGAGTCACCCACTTTGATAGTGTGTGTCCAGTTTGTGAGCCAGTTGGCAACCCATCTTACAAAAAAGGGGTTTATAGTCAGTTTGCCCATGTCACTAGTGACCCTCTTCCTACTTTTCCTGTATAGAGTCAGGCAAAAGTTAATAAAATAGGGAAGTATCATCTCTCAAGAAATAACAGAATGTTTGAATCAGACGCTTTCAACATGATTATCAAAGCCAACAATAACTGCTGGTTAACTTTATGCAAACTCTCACTGGATAATACAGTTTCACATTTCACCTAATTTGTCCTACATACCCTGAACTACTTTGCCCTACTTTGTAAAAAATGAATCATGTCTGAAAAATTTCTTTAGATTTCCAAGTCAATTCCTAATACTGTGTCCAACAGGGATTATCTATAGGCTACTCATCATAAAACCAGCAATCATGTGGACTTTATCAAATTCAGTGAAACATGCGATCAGATAAAAATTGCCATTTTGGCTAGTAAAAATGCATACAATCATAATCAACAAACATTGCATGCACATAACCCACATAAATGCTAGAAATCAGTACATCAACTCCTTTATCCAGTACACTTTCTAACTCCTCACTTTCCAATCTCTGTGACAATTTGTCCATTGCTTCTATGACTCAGTTCTTAACCTTACATTAAACAGTCACAGTACTAATGCCTACAATCCAATTCAACTCAAAACATGTTTGCCATCCATACTGTTCAAATCAACCAAGTGATTACACAACTGAAAAAAATTAAAACCTAGGTATCTAGTCATTGACAATCTTACTAGTACAGCGTCAGGAATCAGGAGTTAGAATCAAACCAAGGAGGGAAACATGCTCAGTTTGTTTAGAGGTCTTAGCTTACTACTTAGAGCTAAGTGACTACAGATACAGTCATAAAGTAGATGTAATGTTCTTTCTGAAGAACAGCCACTAACTGTAATTACATGTGTGTGTGTAGATGTACACTTAATCAAACTGACTACTGTGTACACAGCAAAATATAAGTAGATGGGACTTAGCAGAATACAGTACAGTAACAATGAAACAACTTTAATTTGGAGTATCAAATGTGTATAGTGCTTTTTCTTAAACTGTTAGTGAATCATACATACCATTAAATATAGTAAGGAAGGCTGAAAAAGGAGAGACTAACATGATTCAGTGGCCGATACAAAACTGAAAGGAGCACCGGACAGAAATACAGAAAGCCGAACTGAGGGTGCAGATACAGGAGTTGGGTGTTAGAACAGTAAGGGAGCAGCCTGTCTTAGTGAAGGAACATCTCCCTTTAGATGACTCACAAAATGTCAGGTAAGTTCAAGGAGTCGACATAGGCACCGCTGCTGCTTTGGATTCACATACCAATTTATATATCCAAGTCAGGAGATCCTGTCCGTTTCTCGTTGACAGTAACCATTAGCAGTGTCTGGGACTTTCACAGGGAGCAGAGCAGTACCTTAACCAGGTGTTAATACTGCTGGTCTTACAGGTACCAAAGTCAATTTTACTACTAAGGAAATGAGAGTTGTACTATGTAACAGCATGGATTATTAAGCAGCATGCCCTTGCATACCTCTCAACTTCTTAGAGCAAAAAATCTGGACAAAGCCATTAAATGATAAAAGTGGGACAAAGGCCCCAAAATAGAGACATTTTTTAAATATTGCTCTTACAAACTTAGAAAGTGGACAGAAAAATGGGTTTTGCATTAGCATGAATTTTCTGAAGGAATGAAGTATGAAACTGAAATGTCTGTCATTATTTTCTAACTTCAGTCTTCAATGATTTGCCATTAATTTGCCAGAAAACCACAATTTTATGAAAAATGGACCAAAAATATGAGGCAAAAATCTGGACATTCTGCGAAAATCTGTACAGTTGAGAGGCATGTGCCCTCGGTTTGTGGACAAATCATGTGTCCAAGCACAGGGCATGTGCACAAATCATGCGGACTAAGTGTCTTGTGGGAAATTTGTAATAAATGCAAGTGCTTAGCCTTAGCAGTAAGGTGCTCTGCTGTTACAAAAAAGTAATATGTTACTATTAGACTAGATCCAGCTCTGTGGCATAAAGGGATGAAGCTCATTAACCAAGATGTCTCCACTTCAACAAGCACTTTGGGCTCTGCAGATATCAGCTGGGGAGGGGTAGACATGATGAGACCAAGATGGCTTACTTCTTCCTGGGCAGTGGGAGTGGGGTCATGTTTCACGATGTAATGGCTTAAAAGGCAGGCAGACCTATTAAGGGATTATATACCCCATATGAGTGAATGAGTGAAACAAACTCACTCAAGCTGCTGCATGCCTACTCCCAGGGTATTTACAGATAATATGTATGGGCCTGAGGTTTACTGCAAACCTCTCCATGGCTGTCTGGGTGACTCCTGCACCACAACTGACTCCTCATCCGGCAAGGAAAGGTTGGCCATGATCACAGTGACATACTGGATAGCTGATAGGCAAAAGGGGGCAAGAAAGCACCACAAAAATATACAAGCATATAATAATTAAACAATATCAAGTTTGATGTTTGTTGAATTACACTGCAGATTAACGTTAGTGCAAGATGTGAGTACTTCAGCATTGGAAGATGCTGAAATACATTTTCCAATTTTATACTTTAACTACATTCAAATGCATTTACATTGTTTTGTATGCTGTTATACATCTCTATTGCAATTGACTGGCACATTTTAAGGAGACCATAACTTGGAAGACTTGGAAGAACAGAATTTTTCTGAGATGCAGTATAATTTTTTTAACAATTGACAGTAACTTATAATGAGTTAAATGTAACATTATGTGTGAGGAATACTTAATACTGGAGTTATTATAAGAGAAAAGTTGTTGCATTCCAGCAGGTAATATCTTGTGCTCTTTAGTACGAGAATTTCTAGCAGTACTTTATAGTTGAAGATTTCATTACATATGAAATTTGCCTTGGTTATATTTATACTATTGCTGATGTCATAATTGAGCTAGCCAAACCTGGCTCAATATCAGCATGGCAGTTTTAACGATGTGTTTTTTTTAGATTTATGGCTAACCACAGTATTAATAGCTTTGAGCCAGGAGAACAGCTGGAACTGTGAAAGTTATTACAATATGGTACTTTTCCTGGAAACAATACAACAAATGATAGTAATGCCAAAGCAGGTAATGTTAATGGCATAAATTCACAGATATTTCAAGGTCACTGAATCCCATGACCATTCACGCTTTGCAAGTACCCTCCCTCAGGCCATACCTCCTTTTTTCAATTAGGTCATAACAGTCAGTCAAGGAATAAAGTTGTGGATATCCATCCAGTCAGTCACACTGCATACCATGTAATGGAAGTTTATTCTTAAACCATCACTTGTGACCAGGCAAACTTACATTTATATAAAAGTAATCAAACCACATTAACAAGTTCACATCTACAAATATTACACATCACATGGATTGTTATATATCATACAACCAAAGTAACATCACATAACTTGTTCAAGTCCTCCCTTCTCTTAAACATCATTCCTCCTCCAAAACAATTTTCTGCATGTACTCTTCCGATAATTTCTATTTTTTATATAATTGACTCCTACGCTTCTCTAACGATCCCACTATCTGCTCTTTTAACTCCATTACAATATTCACTACTTCAAGAATACTACTCTCTGATCATTTGTCTTTCAATTTTAAACTTCATATATATATATATATATATATATATATATATATATAAATTGTAACATTGTGGAGCTTTTCTCCCCAGGCCTCCGCTGAAAAAGGGCTACTTAGCTCAGTCAGACAATCCATAAATAAACAAATGAAAAATAAATAAATAATAGTTGGTTTAGATTCTGATTTCGAATTTCTAGCAATTGCGTTTTTGGCAGCCACCAGAATTAAACTTAACAAGGCCCTACTATGTCTAAGCAATTCAGATCTTGAATCCCAACTCAAAAATAATTTCCTTAGTTATACTCATTTGCTCATTCAGTATTCCTGACAGAGTAGTCTGTATGGAATTTTTAAACTCTGCCAACTCATTATACTACGAGAGCATGTGCTCTGAGGTACCTCTTTCTTCCCCATTACACCTCCAATATTTGCCATCTACCTGAGGAAAATGTTTTTGGAGCCTACTTGGGGAATAACTGTATCTATGTAAACATTTCCAGGCAAAAATCCTAAATCTTCTGGATTCTGTTGCACATGTGGGAGCTATACATACGTTTTCCCATTGTTTCTTTGTGAACTGCATTTCTAATCTCTCTTACCAATCTTTTCTGACCTCTTCTGGTTGATTCCTATAGTTATTTTGCCATATTTTATATGCCCCACTAATTATCCTTTAACAACAGCTTTTGTTCTAGATTTAATTAAAAACTCAACCAGTGCATGTCTTTCATTTAAGATTCCCATAATCCCTTTCCCTTTGTCTATAGTCTGATATTAGTCCCTGACAGGGAAGGTCATCATTAGCCTGCAATCAAAATATCTTCTTGTCCTCTTCCTGCTCTATTACCTTTCCCTCTCTAATTATTTGTTCCCAATACCTTGGTTCCTTTGCCAGCTTCCTCCAGCAATTTCCAGCCCCCTCTTGTCTATTCTCTGTACCCCTAATTGCAGCCATCCCTACTGGCAGAATGTCCTTTCTCCATTTCCATGTTGGCTAGATCTTAGAATATTTTCTGCTGCTTTATGAATATAATAGTCTGTATGACTGTTGTTATTCTCCTTAAGGAGCTGCATCCAAAATCCCATTCTTTCCTTAATTTTTTGAATTATCCCTCTGCTTCATCATCACCCCTTTCCACTTGGAACTATAGCTTTCTGCTTGTGTTATGTATAACAAATTTAGCTATGTACTGTAGTTCTAAGTTATTCTATCAAATGAGGTAATCTTAAACCTCCTTGCTCTGTTGGGAGGATCAACTTATTCCACTTGACTCTTGCTCTCTTCCCCTCTCAAATAAAATCCTTCAACTCTTTATTACTATCCACAACTTTCCTTTGGTTGATAAAAATATGCCTGACCCATGTATAAAACTAAAGGGACTGAAAACATTTTTACTGCCTGTATCTTGCAATCCATATCAACAGGCAATATCATCCAGCTTTTCAGTTTTTGTGTTATCTTTTTAGCCTCTTCCCACATATCCTTAGCTGCCATAGCAGAATCGTTTTTTTAACCAATACTCCTAAATACCTTATTTTATCATGTCCCCATAAATATGGGTATTGTTGAGCCAATTCATATCTGGATAGATAGTTTATAGCTACAGCCTTTGTTTTATCTTCATTCATTTTATATCCCCAAATAGTCTGGAACTGTCTAAGAATATTCCCACAACACCGAGATGTCCTTTTCTGGTTCTATCATGTACAAAATAATATCATCTGGAAATAAAGCTAACTTTTTTGAACACCATACCAATTACATTCTTGAAGCTCTGAGTCTTTATTTTCTTTGCCAATGTTTCTAAACAAAATGCAAACAACAAAGGCAAAACAGGACACCCCTGTCTGGTTCCAATGTTCAGACAACTTATCAAAGAGGAACCCTCCCACTCTGATTTTTTTCCATCTGATTCCTCATATATACCTCTAATTAACCTTATTACTGTATCAGAAAATGCAAATGCTTCCCCTGCCCTACTCAAAAAAAATCCCAGCTTACTCTGTCAAATGCGTTCTCTGCATCAAGACTTAAAAATAACAGTGGTATTTTCTTACATTCTGCTTCCTTCTGGATCATCATTGCTTTATTAATGTTGTCAAGTGTATGCCTCCTCTCCCCAAAGCCACATTGGTCCATACCTATTGATTCTGGCATCACCTTTGCTATTCTTTTAGCCATTACTGACATAAGCACTTTATAATCATGGCTTAAAATTGAAATGGGCCTATATGAAAATGAATCAGATGGGTCTTTACCATCTTTAATTATTACAGCCACTGCAGTTTTATTCCAGGATGTTGGTACTGCCCCTCCTTTTAAAACACTGTTAAAACCTTCCAGATGTTTCCCACTTTCTTCCCTCCTAGCTTTCAAACTTCCACCAAAATACCATCTATTCATGGAGACTTTCCTGCAGATTGGTTATACATAACCATTTTATCTCATCTCCTCCTACCTTAACTATTCGTTGCTGAGACGGATCTACCTTTAATCTTGGCATATTTAAGTCTTCCATAAATATTTCCATTTATGCTTTTTCTTGATTTCTCCACTTCTCTGCTTAATACGAAGTTTCATAACATTTTCAAAATATCTCTAATACCTGTACAGGATTTCTGGTGATTTTTCTTGTTATAGGCTCCTTAAGTTTGGCAACAACCCTTTCTTCTTTCTGTTGCTTAAGTCATTGTGCCAAAAGTGTTTGTGCTCTGGAGTTATTATCGAAAAAAGTTACTTAATATCAACCTTTCTAAACTCATGCAAATTATTCAGGTACTCGCTTATGTTCTCTTTAACACTCTGCAATTGCACCTCTTCTTGTTAAGTGAGATTTGCCTTATTTTGTAATACTTTATCCTTTGTCAGACTCTCTAAATAATTCTTAATACTTCTTAACCAGATCTCTTTTTCTTTTATTTATTTTTAAAGTCCACTTTCATTTTATCCCACTCACTAGGTACAACTTCTTGAGTACTTTTATCTTCCCTAATAACTCCCAGATAATTTCCACTACCCATTCTCTAAATGTCTCTCTTTGTAAAAGGTAGGTGGGTAATCACCAGTGTCTCATCTTGCTTTCAGAAATCATTAACTTTTACTTAGCCTTAAAAAAAACAATGTTCTGTCATTTAATGCCCTATTATCAGCTTGTCTCCATGTAGACATAAGAGAAAAAAAAACGTAGTCCTCTGCTGCAGCCTGAAAGATAAGCAGAAACATTTATTCCTAAAAGAAAACTTTTCATTATGTTTGGTGTTCTCATATTTACTTGTGTTCACTTAAAATGTGTTATTAGATTAAGCCAAGGATCTAAATCCAGACATTCACCTATGCAAAAGTAAGGGAGAACATATCAGCTCTACATATATTATGGTCTGTATACTTTTACACCCCATCCACTACCACAGCAGCCCAAGACTACACTGTTAACTTGAACATGTTTTTGTCTAGGAACCACAAAAAAAAATTCTACTCCAACGCACCAAGGTAAGGCTTCGGACCCACGATGTATTTTGAGTGCTTGAGTTCTTTTTAATAGTATTTCAAGAACTTTATCAGAAAATTCAAAATGTACTGTTGTTGTTGTTGTGTCTTTCGGCTTTTCCCGGTTAGGGGTCGCCACAGCGGAACTCTGGTCCACTAATGATTGGCAGATAGACTTTTACGTGCCAAGTTGCCAGCTCTGACGCACAACCTTCAACGAAGGTACACCCATTCACGCATGTCTCCACGCAGAAGACACTCTAGCTGAGAATTGAACCGGACAGCATCTTACTGTGAGGTGACAACGCAACCGCAGCACCACCACCGCAGCATGTACTGTAAAAACTGTTTAAAAGGATTACTTAAAAATCATGTGACCAAAAGTGTCCAATCACAGTGCAAAAAAGTGGGTCTTTTGATCAGTGAATACAGCAGCCTGAATCTTACACCTGCCTCTTGACATTCCCTGATTACTGGAATAAATTTGTTTCTTTTCTGCCTGGTGCACAGTGAATAACCATTTTCCATAAACACTCTTGTCTACAACTTTTAAAACTTTTCCTTACCACAGTATGTTAGAATCAACTCTTTCTGCGGGCAGGTTTACACTTTTACTAATAAAGGTCTTAGTTGCTTTTGCATTGCCAGATTTGCAGCATACACAGTTCCTGTTGTGGAATACCAGTACAGTTGCTTATGTGTGCCCTTGTAAAATTAATGTGGTCTGTTCTTTCCATTTTCTCCGGAACAGCAGAAAATCTCAGATTTTCACTACATGCTCTGTCCTCTAATTCTAACATTGCTTGAAACATCTCTTCCTGAGCAGTCTCATACTCACTCTGCCTTTTCTTCATGTTAACCTGTGATTTTTGCAATTTTATCTGCTCATTTGTATACCTGTTTAAAGCTTTGTCCATTTTTCCAGCCTTCTGTTATTTGAATTGTTATACTCCTTCAGTGTTTAATTTAATTAGCTCTGAGTACATTCTTACACCAAAGCTAGAGCTTGAACTGCTCTTTTGCTAAAGGCCTGCAGGATTCTTCCCAGCACCAAGCCTGAGGGGTACTGTTGTTCATTTTCATAATTTCTGATGAGGCACCTGTATTTTGCACTATGTGGATTCTGTGTTTCAGACAGTTTCCTTTCCATCTTACCACATACTGGTCAGTTTTCAATACATTTGGCTTTTTTAAGATATCACAATGGTAAATGGTACTGAAGGCCTTGGCCAGGTCATGATATGCCTCATGCGGGTCTATATTAGAACATCGAACATTTAGGTTGTTGAATACCTAAACGTTGACACCTAAATGTTGAACGCTCAAAACCGCATCTGGCCAATTATGCAAATTTTTTCCACGTGAAAAAATTTGCTTGGCCAAAAAAAAAAGGAAGGTGAACTCTTGCTTGGGTTTTTGAACCTTTTTAACTTCCAAAAGAAAAAAAAAGACAGATTTAATGGACTCTGAGTGTTCACTACTATCTGTGTCAGAGTCTTCATCAAAATGTGAGGAGGTAAACTGATCTCTAGAGAAGGATGTTCCATAGTTATTCTGAATAGGAGCATAGTCTCTGAAATTAGCTGACTGCAAAAAGCTAAGGAAACCACATCAGCCCTATACATGGTAATAACCTGTCTGTCATGTAGTGAAGTTTCTGTTTCTTCCTACTATGAAATACACTGGAGGGCAAAATATCTGGGGACAGAATATAAATGTCTACCGAGGGGTCTCTTAACCTGGACCTCTCCTGCCCCTAAAGGGTTTAGTTCTCCCATACCTGAAATAAATAATGGAACAGCCCCAAAAGATGTGTCTGACTCCTGCAGCACAGAAGGCTGCAGGCTCACACCAGAGAGTATGATATTATAAAAGATTAGTGATCTGCAGGGCCATCTCAAGGCAACAACAGATTCACAAACTGTAGGCTGAGTCATGTTTTTGTTGACTTTTTTCTTTTTAGGTGCAACTGAATTTGATTGGAGGAGGGAGCAGCTGTATCAGGATCCATTAAGTCACGGGAAAAAACACCAACCAGAATAGTACATGGACACTACTAGGGGCTGACTAAGGGAGCAACAACAGAAAAATAAACTATGTTCTCACACAGCAAATGGGGCCAAACTGCATAAAATATATCAACAACAGTTTACATTGTGCTAAGCCTTGTTCTACAATCTGCACAGTGTAGTAAACAATAGCACACAGATAGTCACAGTACCAAGTAAAATTCACTTCTCCAAATAGTAACACAAAATCAAATGTATGCCCTTAAATCAAATAGAAACCTTTTTAAAAGAGCATAAATATGCATTTACTAAGAGATCCCCTTGTCTAAAATGAAAAAAAATCTCCACAAACAATGCAAATTGGTGGTAAATTTGCAATTTAAGATAAAACAAGTATAACAGTGTTACATCAAAAAATAAATGTCATAAAAATTAAGAAAAAAGTGAGAAAAACAATATTTTTCTGTCAAAACTTCAAAATGAAGCATTTAAACAACAGGCTTCTTAGACTACAAGCACAAAGCAGTCCTTATCAGTGGTCTCCAACTTTTTTGGCTCCAAGGACCAGTTTCATGCAAGACAATTTTCTATGGACTGGCCATCACACGTGCAAAACATAATAAAGTGCATATTTAGTTTATTTATTTATTTGACATTTGTTTACCAGGGAGGTCCGACTGGACTAGAAGAATATTTTCAGCCAAGACCCGGGGAGAAAAGCTCCAAAATACAATAAAAAGACAGTTTTTAATAATTACCAAAAAAAGTATACATTATGCTTAACAGCATAACATTGATCTACTATGTTTGAGAGGTTCGTAAACCTAATGGCAACCTTAGTGACTTTCTAAGTATATAACAGCAATATTTAAATATGTCCCTATTATTTGTGGCCCTGTCCAGATTTATTGTGTAAGAGATTAAGTGCATACCTCTCAACCTCTTAGAGTACACCAAGAAATCTGGACAAAGCAATAAATAATGGGTAGACAAAGGCCCAAAAATAGGGACACATTTTAAATATTGCTGTTACAAAGTTAGAAAGTTGATAGAATAACAGGTTGTTTGTTAGCATGAGTTACCTGAAAGGTATGAAGTCTGAATTTCAAATGTATGTCATTATTTTCTGACTTCAGTACTTAATGACTTGCCAATGATTTGCCAGAAAACCACAATTTTATGAAAACAGATCCAAACATATGAGGCAAAAATCTGGACATTCTGTGAAAATCTCTAGAGTTGGGAGGTTTGGTTGAATGGTATGGTTGAGAATTAAGTAACCTAATAGCAACTTTATTGACTTTTTAAATATTGCTCTTACAAACTTAGAATATGTCCCTATTATTTGTCTCTGTCCATATTTACTGTGCGAGAGGTTGAATGGTATGCTTGAGAGGTACGCAAACCTCATTGCTGCTGCTGCTAGAGATCACTTTCACTCTTCTCTCTCTCTCACACACACACACACACACACACACACACACACACACACACACACACACACACACACACACACACACACACACACACACACACACACACACACACACACACACACACACACACACACACACAAAATCACACACAGTCTCTTCTGCTTTCATACACGCATTCACTCACACAAGATTGCTCTCTCTCTCTCTCTTTCTCAATCTCTCACACACAGTCTCTTTTGCTTTCATACATGCAATCAGTCACACATGCAGACAAAAACATGCGCACACACACACACACACACACACACACACACACACACACACACACACACACACAAAGTTTCGGTTTCCTTGACTTTTATTTTACACTCGCTAAACAGCAAAAGCTCTGCTTAGTGATTGTAAAGTAATGGCTCGCTCAATCTCACTGTTCACTCCCTCTTATACACATACACAGTCTCTTCTTTCACACACACATACATTCTGCTTCCGTGCACGCATTCACTCACACATGCAGGCAAACACATAAACACACTCATACACATACATACACACATTCATTTTTTTGTTTCACTCTGTGCCTGGCAGCCCGGTACCAAGTGATCCACGGCCTGCTGGTTGGGGACCACTGGTCCCCATTGTTCATCTGACAACACAGAACTTAATTTTTCTAGTATAAAGTCATGAAACACTTTAGAAAAGCCCCATAACTGCATAAAAGCAGTATTAAGCATGCTAACAACACAACAGAAAGTTTGAATTCCAAGAGGAATTAACACCAGTAATAAATAGCAAGAACCTTAAAATAAAAAGATTAGCGTGCGAACGCGCGCGCGTGCACACACACACACACACACACACACACACACACACACACACACACACACACACACACACACACACACCTTTTTTTAATAATACAGAATGAAATCAAACGTATATAATAATAAAGAGGAAGGGAAGTTCCCAAAGGGATCTCTCAGAATGCAATCACTGACATGACAAAATGGTTAAATTACTTTAGATTTCATCAAGTTGCTTCTGTTTTGGCCTATACTGATCACTCACAGGCTCTGTAAATGTAACTGCTTTATTGCACAGGGTAAATAAAAAAACACTGCTACACTTAAGCAATATAAGAAAAGAGTCACAGGCTATATGTTAAAAGACACCAACGGAGAGTAACTCCTCAAAGATCACAACTGTGTTTATTTTATTCCTGAGGCTCCTCACCTCTTCTCCTATCAAACCATGCATGCACAAATCCAGACAAAATGAAGAGCAAGTGATTCAGAATGGCCACATTATCATTTTCAGATTAGTGAAAACAGAGTGACCCTGCATTCCTATAACCCACAGACTACATTAATAATGGATGTGCTGGCTTTACCTTATGGAGTACAGGTAAGCATATGCAATGCAAACATGGAAACAAATACCAAAAACAGGAAGGAAGCAGACTGGAATATTTAATTTGTGCTTCGCAATAAGAAGAGCACAACTTAAATGTTAAATATAAATGTTAAATATAAACAAAGCTGAAGAGCACAGGAAAACAGGACTGCCCACATTTACAGCAAAGTAGTGACGCTTGACAGCTTAACTCGGTACAGTATCAGCACAGCAGAGGACAAAGCCTGATCAAAACTTAATTTGCTGGGTAACTGATGTGCAAGGTGCAAGCTGTCATTAGCAAAGCAAGTAGGGCTGTCCAGCATCAGATCCCAGGAATTACAATGAGGTAATAAAATACTAACAAACTGTTAATAATGTCTATGTCTGAAAAAGCTGTATATGCACTGATCGCCTCACTGAACTAAAACACTTTCCTTTTTTTGTAAATATGGTGCCTAGTCCCATCCTCTCCCACCTTTGTGTGCAATGCTGTACCTGAAATTCTAATTTCAGAATACAGTATCATGTCCACCTTACAGGAAGAATGTATACTTGACAATGGCAGTTTATCCTCAATGGTTAATTCATGCTACCCTGTCTAGTGGCAGCATTCTTTTACATGTAGAGCCTTATCTTTGGGCAGTACAACATAGAAAATGTGAGCATTGCTGCATCACAATGGTTGGTCTCTCTGGCTCAGTTTCTTCCTGAGACACCAAGAACCAAAACAAAATAGTGAAAGTGCACAACAATGAAACAAGTAACGAAGAAATGTGCACATGCACTAAACTGTCAGAATCATCTGTGATGGGAGTAAAGTAATGGTGGAGTCATGATAAAGAATATTTTATTAAAGGCATATCACAGAAGGCACTAAAAGTTTAGCAAAATGCTTTCGTCCAAAAATATTCAAAAATATTCTAACCAGACTTCACCAGAGCTGTTACAATATTGTTGTAGTGTGAATTTAAAGCATTCTTCCCTCATCATGTGTCACATTACACAATAAATTAAGCTGTAAAAGTGACATTCACCAATTCCGTTTTGAATTATTTGATGCCTTGTAAAAACAAAAACAAAATATTATAAAAATACACTTGTATAAAGACCTGGTTTGAAAATATCCGGGGTCAAATAAGGGGTGCTATAACAGACTATGAGATGATAACTGGTCCCATTTACTGCAAGTTTTACATGAATGAGTTCTGTTCTGAGCTCTACAAATTCCGATGTGGACTCTCACAAATATGGAGACCCTACCACAGTTGACATTGAGTCTAAAGGCATGGAAGGCACAAAACCCAAGAATAGAGGGATGCTATCTGAACATTTAAACCACGTTTTGGTGATTAGACATGCATGGATATGCTCAAAATGCAGGAAGGACCTCAAGGTATGGCATTATGCTATTTATACTCCTGGCACTGAAGACAGCCACCAGGATGTGATCTTGTGATTATTTTTTATTTGTTGGTTAAGCTGGGTGGTTTATTAGCTGGACTCTGCATAAATAAGGTACTATGCGGGCAGCTAAAGCTTTAGCTAGTATATGGAAGCCTTGGAATGAGAGATGCAAACTGTTCTTAGTAAAGCAAGTAGGGCCATTCAGTATCACATCCCAAGCTGACATGTACTGTATCCCTCTGGCATGACACCAGCTATTAAGACTGTTGTTTTTTTGAACACCTTTATTAAATTATCACTTAAGACATAGGCACATACATTAATAAAAAAGAAAACAAATCATATTAACATTTTTTCGTTTATATAAATTATACATCACACATTTTCTTTCTCTGTAACTGACATCAGTCCAACATTACATAAACTGCTCAAGTCATGCCTTCCCTTAAACCTCACTCCTCCTCCTGAAAAATATTCTACATGTATTTTAGGCAATTTGCTCATTACTTTTCTAAAGATCCCTCTTCCAATATTCAATAATTCAAATACAGTTAGTTTAGACTTTGATTTCCATTTTCTAGTAATGGTAATTCAGAGCCTGCATCCCAGCTCAAAGGAATCATTAATTACCGCAATTTTCTGCTCCATTATTTTTAACAATACTTTGTAGGGGAATTTTTTAAATCTACCAAATCATTAAATTCCCCCAACAAAACATGCTCCCAGTTATGGCTTTCTTTCCCATCACTTCTCCAACATTTGCAATCTACCTGGGAAAATTTTCTCTGAAATTTACTCAGGGTATAAAAATACCTATGCAAACACTTCCAAGCAAAAATCCTAAACCTTTTGGACTTTGCTGCATACTTGGAAGCCATACATATGTCCTCCCATTGTTCCTTTGTAAATTGCTTTTCCTGTCTGTCTCTTCCCAATTTTATAGTTATTATGAAATATTTTATATGCCCACTAATTATCTTTTTTAACAACAGCTTCTGTTTTAGATTTGAGAAAAAAACTCCACAAGAACAGATCGTTCACTTAGGACTCCCCCACACCTTTCTCTTTGCCTATAAGGTGATATCAATCCCTGGTACAGAAGCTAGCCTTTAACCTGCAATTTTCTTGGCCTTATCCCTCTCTATTACTTTTCACTTTCTAGTTATCTGCCCCCAATACTTTGTCTCCTTTGCCAGTTTTCTCCAGCAAATTTCAGCCCCTTATTGCCTATTGTATGTACCCCTGCTTGCAGTCATCCCTACTGGTAAAATCTCCTTTTCCATTCACGTGTTGACATAGTTCTTAAAATACTTTCTTGAACTTCATGAATATAATATTCTGAATGGTCGTTATTATTCTCCTTAAGAATGTATATCCAAAATCCCACTCTCTCCTTATTTCTTCAACCCCCCCTCCCCCGCTTCTTCATCACCCCTTAACACTTTGAATTATAATTATAATTTTCTGGTTTGTGCTGTGTATATGAGTCTTAACTGTGTAGCTCTAAACTATCCCTTCAAATCTGGTATTCCTAAACCACCTAGTTTTACTGGGAGGATCAACTTATCCTACTTCACTCTTCCCCTCTTCCCCTCCCAGATAAGTTCCTTCAACTCTTTATTAATTACTTTCCACAACTTTTCCACTGGTTGATAAAATATGCCTAATCTGTATAAAAAAACAAAAGGAACTAAAAACATGTTCATTGTTTGCAGCTTACTATCTATATCCATAAAAAAGAGCTTTCACTTTCTCAGGTTTTGTATTATCTTTTGTTTAGTCTCTTCCCACATATCTTCAGCTGCTATAACAGAAGTCTTTTTAGTCCATACTCCTAAATACTTCATTTTATCGTGTTTCCATTAATATGGGCTTTGCTAAATCAATCTCTGTGTGGGTACATAATTTACAGCTATAGCCTTTATTTTATCTTCTTTAATTTTATATCCCAAAAAGACTTGAAACTGTCTCAAAATGTTTCACAACACTGACATTTCCTGTTCTGGATTTATCAAGTGCAAAATAATATCACCTACAAATACAGCTGACTTTTCTTGATTACCATGACAGTTATATCCTTATTTCTGAGTTCTTTATTTTCTTTGCCACTGGCTCTAAATGTAAAGCAAATAAATGGAAAAGAGGGCACCCCTGCCTGGTTCTTCTGTTCATACACAACGTAATGGATAGGAACCCTCTCCTCCCACTTTAATTCTTGCCTCCAATCCTTCATATATTCTTCTAATTAATCTTATTATTGTATCAGGGGATGTAAATGCTTCAGGGATCAAAAGAAAGAACTCAGCACCCAACAAACTACAACAAAAGCTGTAGTAACCAATAAACCAATGAAAGGCACTGTTAGGTACCAGGAAGAACGAGGAGGCATAAATCTTCAAATCAAGTACTTTATTAGCTCAACATGAACACCACATTAATGCATTGACTTTCTCACCGTGTTTTCATCCCAACAGTAGGACATCTGGAATGTAAATACTTCCATTGCCTTACTAATAAAATCCCAGCATACTCTGTCAAATGCTGTCTCTACATCAAGAACCACCAACAGTAGTATTTCATACATTCTGCTTCTCTCTGAATTATCATTGTTCTATAAATGTTGTCAAATGATTGCTTCCCCTCTAGAAAACCACACTGATCCATATTTATCAATTTTGCCATTCGTTTAGTTAGCATACACATAAACACTTTATAACTGTGGTTTAAAATTGAAATTGAATTGTGTGAAGCTGCGTATTACTAGTCTTTATTCTCTTTGGGTAATACAGCCACCACAGCTTTCTACCAATATGCTGGTACTTCAACTCCTTTTAAAATACTATAAAATAAAATAAAATCTTCCAGATCATTACCATTTGCACCACTCCTAATTTCTAAACTTCCACAGGAATACCATCTGTTCCTAGAGACTTTCCTGCAGATTGATTCTACATCACCATTTTTATCTCATCTCCTCCTAGACTATTAGTTGTTGAGCCTCATCTTCCTCTAACCTTGACATAATGAAGTTTTCCATAAATATCTCAGTTTGTGCTCTTTCCTTGTTTCTACATTTCTGTGATTTACATAAATGTTCATATCATTTCTGAAATATCTCCAATACTTGTATATTTATTTATCTTGTTATAGGCTCCCTATATTAGGCAACAACCCTTTCTACTTTTGTTGCCCAAGTCACTGTGCTAAAAGATTTTGTGCTCTAGAGTTATGAAAAAAAATGTTGCTTTCTAAACTTGTGCATGTTATCTAAATAATCTTGTGCATCCTCTTTAGCACCCTGCAGTTGCTCCTCTTTTTGTTCTATGGGATTCCCCTCATTCTATAATACTTTAACCTTTGTCAGACCCACTAAACAATTCATATTAGTTCTTAACCATATATCTTTCTCTTTTATTTCTATCATATTTTTAAGTTACATTTTCATTTTATCTCACTCAATAGCTATCATGTCTGAAGAAATTTCTATCTGCCTTAAATAAGCCCAAATTATTTCAACTACACATTCCTTATATTCCTCCTTTCAACATGTAAGTGGAAATGCACCAGTGTCTCCTTTTTACTTCATTATCCTGGAATTTTATCTTAGTTTTTATAGGTACATGATCTGAAATAGTTATTGCATGTGTATAAAGCTTTCAGTTAAATGCACATGTTCCTGTGAAATATACTTTTGATGCAGTCTAGCCCGGTTATTGTGCCTTGGGGAATAATATGTAAATTCTGCCCCAGATTCTACTACTGAATTCACATCTTCTATACCAAATATTTTCATAAATTTCTTCAGAAATCTACTCTCTTTTGTTATATTTTCCATTCTAGATCCCCATGCCTTACTATTGCAAATCAAGTTTCATTTCCCATTCATTAAGTAATATTCTCTGCTGAAAGCGGACTACTTCTCCAAAACTTTCCTTATCTTCATAACAGCAATGTTTGGTGGAGTACAAAAACATGCCAATGTAATCTACCTCCCTTGCCAACAGCCCCATATTACCAGAAATCTATCATTATTGCCTTGTTTCCTCTTCTATCACTACTGAAGCCCTTCTAGAAATCAGTATTATTACTGTTCTTTTCCCTGGTCTTCTGCTGAATGTCCATCCTGAAATCCTTTCATTTTCAAATTCACATGCTCATTTATTTCCAAAATGGGTTTCCTGCAGCACTGCTATTTATACTCTGCATTTCTTAAATGATTTAATATTATTTCCTTTTTCTCTGTACCTTTAAGGCCATTTACATTCCAAGATAATATGGATACAGTAGCTATTATGATAAAAAGCTATTGTTCCTATTGATTATACATGATAGTTTTTTAATGTGAATTAACTAAGTTTGCCTTACCTGCCCACACTGATGTTTGGAAGGCTTATTTTTTATACAGTTAGTTCTTCTCAGCTTCATTTGATCCTATGCCATATTTTTTCAAGATGTTGTGCTTTAATGAAAACCCTCAAACAAAACATTAAATACATTTTTGGAACACCCCATCTCCTATTAAGTTAGAATAAGCACACAAAACTATGTCCATTTTCAACAAATGAAGTTTAACAATTGCCTCAAATCATCAGATGTACCCAAAGACACTACCTAATCTAAAATTATGGTTCCCTGTGTTAAAAGTGCATGTTACAGCCTGTACCCACTTCTACTGATTGCTGTCTGTTCTTTTCTTACCTCTGTTTTCCTCTCGTTTGTGAAAAACAGTGTGTATGCTTTCAAAACACATCACTTTTTAGCCCTAAGAAAAACTGCACTAGTTAACTTTACATAAAACAAAATTGTGCACTGTTCTATTAAATTCATTAAAGCATAAGGCTGCCGAGGAGGCTTCATTTTCTTATTTACTACCTGTAATTTCAAACTTTATTTTTCACTGAACTGTTGTCATTGCATCTTTAACTTTTTGTATTTCTATCAGAAAGATTGCTCAGAACTCTCAAGATTAATTACTTATACCTGCAGACAGCTTGTCTCCATGAAAAAGTGGTCAGCAATAAAAAAAAAAACAGCTAACAATTTTGCAGATGCATGAAGGAATCTTTGTATCATTTTTGTTGTATTTTTCATGCTAATTTGCTTATAAAATGTTTATAGTTTAAGGCAAGAACATTAATGAAGACATCCAGTCTTGTAAAAATAAGGGAAATTATCTTAATTCTACATGTAGTCAGTGCACGTTTACATCTTACCCCAGCAGCCCAACATCACAGCATATTAACTTAAACTTGCTACTGTCCCGCCTTCCTTCTTTTGCTATTCTGCAAGGTCTGTATTTCTTATAACTAAAAAATGTATTTGTTTACTTTAACAGCTTTAACACATACAACAGTCATTGAAAAGACTCTCCCTCCCACATTTAAAATACACCTGACTGCACACTATACAAAACTTCTCTACAATATAACATATAGTTTATATCACAAAATGTTTTATACAAATACTAACAAGAACAAAAAAAAATGTTTTACTTGTAGTTACTTCTTTTTTTCCATACATTAACAGCAAAGTGAGGTATATGCTTTACAGTCTACCCACAAGTTTAACAAAGTTCACAAAAGTCCAGTTTTTCTCGGCCACTGTTTCTTGGAAACCCATATTTCACAAATGTGACTGTTGATTTAACATCTTACATTTATTTATTACTTTTAGTGTCGCTGGTCTTCTTCCTGATCATCTCCATCTCTGAAAATCAGACTCTCATTCAAGTCCAAGGCACTTTGAAAAATGTTTCAGTCACAGAATCTCCTTCTGTTTGCTGGCTCATATTTTGTTTGGGTAACCTTTTTCTTTCTTTCTTAGCATTTTCTACACCAAAATATCTTTGATCCTACACAGGAGAAATAAAGACAGCTGGATATAGCAGCTTGAATCTTACACCTGCCTTTTGACATTTCCCAATTGCTGGCCTAAATTTGCTTCTCTTCAGCCTGATATACAGTGAATAATAATTTTCCTTGAATGTCTTTTTAAAAATGTTTGTAATATGTTAGAACTTTTCTCCCCAGCATACCTCTCAACTGTCCAGATTTTTGTATAAAGTCCAGCTTTTTGCCTCATATTTTTGGTCTGTTCTTCATAAAATGTGTGGTTTTCTGGCAAATTACTGAGGATTGATGTCACTAAACAGTGATACACATTTGAGTTTAAACTCTGTATCTTTCAGAAAATGCATGTTAACATAAATCCCATTATTCTAGCAACTTTCTAAGTTTATAATGGCAATTTTTAAAATCTGTACCTATTTGTGGGCCTTTGTCCTCCATTATTTTAGGATTTGTCCAGATTTTTAGTGCTAACAGGTTCAGAGGTACTGTATGTCCCCAGACATATGTTCAAAAGGGTTTTTTTTTTGACTAAAGACAGTTGGACAAGCCTGTGTAAACAAAAGTAAAATAAATAAAATGAAATGTGTATTTGTTTCATTCAAGCAAGATGAGCTGGCACTCATAAGTTGTGACTAATGTTTTTTTATAAACTAAATGAAATTAATGCAGGTATGTTAATTTAATCATAGTAGGGCCAAAGCAGATACTTTTGTTCAGTAATGGGGAGGGGGCTGTTTTTGGATGAAATGAGTTGACTGGTCCTGCTGTCTACTGTTGCACTTCTGGCTTTGCAAGATTAATGTGTATTTTGGTAAAGTCATCTGTCATACAAGCCTGTGTTAGTGTCTCTCAGAACCGCTGGCACATTAGGCACTGGAGTGATCTTTAATTGTTACTAATAAATTAAGATAGTACAGTGGTGATGTGCAGAGCTGTAGTAACTACAGAGGGATTAAACTGACATTCAGTCACAGCATGAAGTTATGGGAAAGAGTAGTGGAAGCTAGGTTAAGAAGGGAGGTGATGATTAGTGATCAACAGTATGGTTTCATGCCAGGAAAGAGCACTACAGATGCTATCTTTGCTCTGAGAGTGTTGATGAAGAAGTACACAGAAGGTCAGAAGGAGTTGTGTCTTTGTGGATTTAGAAAAAGCATATGACAGGGTGCTTAGAGAGGAGTTGTGATATTGTATGAGGAAGTCAGGAGTGTCAGAGAAGTATGTAAGAGTGGTACAGGATATGTACGAGGGTAGTGTGACAGCGGTGAGGTCTGTGGTGGGAGTGATGGATGCTTTTAAGGTGGAGGTGGGATTACATCAAGGATCAGCTCTGAGCCCTTTCTTATTTGCAATGGTGATGGACAGGTTGACAGACAAGATCAGACAGGAGTCCCCGTGGACTATGATGTTTGCAGATGACATTGTGATCTGTAGTGAGAGTAGGGAACAGGTGGAGGAGACCCTGGAGAGGTGGAGATATGCTCTAGAGAGAAAAGGAATGAAGGTCAGCAGGACTAAGACAGAATATATGTGTGTGAATGAGAGGGAGGACAGAGGAATGGTGAGAATGCAGGGAGTAGAGGTGGCGAAGGTGAATGAGTTTAAGTACTTGGGATCAACAGTTCAGAGTAATGGTGAGTGTGGAAGAGAGGTGAAGAGGAGAGTACAGGTAGGATGGAGTGGGTGGAAAAGAGTGTCAGGAGTGATTTGTGACAGAGGAGTACCAGTAAGAGTGAAAGGGAAGGTCTACAAGAGGGTAGTGATACCAGCTATGTTATATGGGTTGGAGATAGTGGCACTGAAAAAAAGGCAGGAGTCAGAGCTTGACGTGTCAGAGTTGAAGATGTTAAGATTTGCACTGGGTGTGACGAGGATGGACAGGATTAGGAATAAGTATATTAGAGGGTCAACCCAGGTTTGGAGACAAAGCCAGAGAGGCAAGATTACGTTGGTTTGGACATGAGCTGAGGAGGGATGCAGAGTATATTGGGAAAAAGATGCTAAGTATGAAGCTGCCAGGTAACAGGAAAATAGGTAGGCCTAAGATAAGGTTTATGGATGTGGTGAGAGAGGACATGCAAGTGGTTGGTGTGACAGAGCAAGATGAAGAGGACAGGAAAAAATGGAAACAGCTGATCTGCTGTGGCGACCCCTAATGGGAGCAGCTGAAAGAACAAGAAGAAGAGTGGGAATTTCCAAATCTCCTTACTTTTCACTTGGAGTTGTAAAAATGCAGATTACCTGACACAGTGCAATGTATGTTTACTACACCATGAGTACTCATAATAGTTTAATGCAGTCAACACCAACTATTTTTTACCATTTAGAGATGTTTAGGTCTTATGTTGTTATAGCATAACCTAAACATCTCATTAGCTCTGAAATGCAATTTAGTCTAGTATTTGGTAGATTATTCAGCATGTGCAATAGTGATTGTGCAGTTATTTTATGTAAAATGGTAAGCACAATCAGTGTTGATCCAATGGTACCATAGCTCTGCCTTGTGAAGCTAACCACACCTCTTTCTAGTTGGCCCAACCCATTCTGCTCCCACAGTCTAATTCTTGTCCCAGTCCACATCTGATATTGAGTATGAGACAATGAAGTAATTATAGGATGAAGATGGTTACAAATTATGGAGTACTGAGAAGGTCCAGGCAAAAGGAAGACAGAGATAGTAGTGGAAAGGGGTAGATGACAGTCAGATAGTTACAGATTGTGAAGATGTAGCTGCATTATAGCCAGTTACATAAAACAATGGTGACAATAAGGTATGATTTCATCTTTACTAATACACATCTTGGCTGCTTTCTCATGGCCAAATTTGGAGCATACACTAAATGTGCCCTTTCAATTAACAAATCCTGCTGCAGAATGCCAGTTCAGTTGCCTGTTTGTGCTTTCATAAAATTAATATAGCCTGTTCCTTCCAGATTCTTTGGTATAGCAGAAAATCTCAGGTTTTCTCCATGCTCTCTGTTTTCTAACTCATCCATTTTTTGAAACCTCTCTTATTGAGAAGCCTTATACTCAGGAAACTTTTTCTTCATTTCAGCCTTTGATTTTTGCAGTTTTAGCATTTCATCTAAATAGCTAGTTAAAGCTAGTTAAAGATTATTTTATTTTTCCAGCCTTTTATGTGAGTGGATATATTCCTTCAATGTTTCATTTATTTTAATCATGTACATTTGATTTATTTTTCCATTAAATTACTGAAAGCCATTTCTTGTACCAAAGCTGAAGCTTGACCTGCTTTTTGCCCAATAGCAGCAGGATTCTCCACAGCCAGTGTTTTCTCTTCACCTTTTCTGGTTGATTTTCTTTCAGGTTCTCCATATATCTTCTTTGCTGTCATCCAGGTAGGATACCTACTAGCCAGTAACTGAATTTTACCCAAACTGACAATTTCACTAACCCTTATTTCTCAATTTCTGTTTTCAGACTTCAAGAGCTGAAATTAAGCTGTTGATCAGTGTACAGCCATCTTGGAAATCCTGCTTAAACAGCTGTTGAAACCAATTATATTTTCTTTGTATAAAAAGTAACGTGCAAGTAAAACTGATAGAAAAATACACGATCAGAAGGCTATAAAGAAAACTGCCTTTAATGATATTATAAATGTTCATAAAAAACACACTTTCAAAAAAGTACACTTTTAAAAAAATATATGTTAAAACAGTTTTGGCTTATGAAAACATGAGAAACATAGGAAACTAACAAAATTTTTTTTTATATACATACTATATGTTGTTGTTCCATCAATATCTAAATTTTATTAGCTCGCTCATGTAGCATAGGGGAAATGGTGATGGCATCATTTAATCCCAGGGAGAACACAGCAGCTAACCTAAATTGCCAATCTGTCTCCTTCTTTGTAAACATGTTTTTACAGTCACCCCCCAATATATCAAATGTAAATTGAATGTACTTTTTTTTGAAAGTGTGTTTTTTTATGAACATTTATAATATTTACAAACTTTTAAAAAGCCACTGTAGTAAATACGGATTTTTTAAGCAGTATTTTTTATACAATTGCTGATGTTTTTATACATTTTGTGATGTTAGTGCAAAATAATTTTGTTTAGTTGTGATGTAGCTGCCATTTTTCATTTATTGTCATTAACTGGCAGGATAGTGATTGGTTGTTTAAGATCCTACCTTAAGGAGAGGTGGGTTATTTAAATAGTGCTGTTGTGTTGTGTAATTGTATTCTGATGAAGTCCCTAGTTTGAGGGATGAAAGCGCTCACTACAATGTATTTTCATTAAAGGCAGGTTTCTTAATAGCCCTCACATTGTGTACTTTTTTTTATCTTTTCTCTGTATTCCAGCATCATTCTCAGAAAAGAAAAAAAATCCGCTGAGGACCAAGGTCTTACCTGCATTTGTGACATGCATGGAGAGTTCTGACAGGTCTCTGTTTTTCTGTTAGGGTTTTGCATGCCAAATCATTAAATCCCTCCCCAAGGACCACCAACATGTCATTCTTATATTTGTTAGGTATAAGGGCCTTAACGGCCCTTGAGATGTCAAAGATCCTGTCATCTGAAAGGCAACTCACCATCGCCATGTTCTTTGCCCAAATTAGTGAGAGATGAATCAGTATGTCTGACTGTGGAGTCACTAACCACAAGGACAGTTTTATCTGTAGTATGAATTGCAGTAGTGGATTTGCTGGTGTACCAGTGGGTGTTGTGGTATGTGGCTTTCACTGAAACCTAGTCTTAATGGGTCTAGTAGGCTTAGGCAAGGACTTTTTTATAGCCTCGGCATAAGATAATTTAGTCTGGATTTGAGTAGAGTGCTGTGAAAGAGCATATTACAGAGTGTGTGTGTGTGTGTGTGTGTGTGTGTGTGTGTGTGTTTTTTTTTTTTGTAGGAGAGTTGCTTTCTTGTTATTTAGCAACTTGCATCTCTCACAAATAGAATTGCATTTTGCTGCACAAGGTTATTATCTGTGAACATCAGGCAGCTGCCACACAGAATGAGGCTGGTAATGGAGGGAAGTCAAGTAGACTGTTCATCCATTTTAGTTATGGGAATCAGAACTTGTTGACATTTAACTGACTACTTGGGTTCCTATCACGTAGTCGAACTTTTACAAGTACAAACCACATATGGTCGAGACCATACATTCAAATTTGTAAAAGTTCGAGCTTTTGAATGGAAATCTCTGTAAGAGGAGATTTCCATTCACTTCAATGTGGTACAATCTTGGAGTTAGTATATTTAAGTAGTGGGGGGTGTGGGGGGTGCGGGGCCCTGCTTAAAACAAGTTTTTGTTGTGTGCATTGTATAGTTATTTTTTTTAGATACTCAAAGTTCTGCAACTTCGAACATAATGGTTCGACCATTAGGTGTTTGGAGTTACGGAACTTCGACTATCTTATATAGACCTGACTACTTAATAAGCAAAGGATGCAAATTTAAGTTGATTTTAACTTACACTGCAATTAATTTTAGTTCATGCTTCTTTTTGTGCAGGATACAAATGTAGTTAATTTACATTTTAGTTTAAACTACATTTAAATTAATTTTAATTTGCTCTTTTTGTAAAGAAGCAAGCCCTGCTGAATGGGATAATCTCAGTTGTTAATCCATTTAAACTATACAGTGTTTAATTTATATGGTAGTGCCTAGGGGTTGCATTAGTGTAAAATTGAAAATTAAACTGCCCGCATCTATCTAATAAGCTACAATTGAGTGGTGATATCCAGCCTAACCCTGGCTCTCAATCTACTCAAAACATATCTTCTACACACTCCCCTATTAACTCCCCTACCATTCCATCTTATCGCAGAGGACACACTCTTCTCTTCCTCAATATAAACCCAAGAAGTGTACTACATAAAGTTCATGATTTACACTCCCTAGTAGATTTATACTCCCCTGACATAACCATCTTGACTGAAACCTGGCTTAAACCACATATTACAGACAATGAAGTCCCACCCTAGTTATAACCTTTATAGATTTGACTGTCAAATTAAACGAGGAGGTGGTGTAGCCATAATGTTCAAACAAAATTTAACACTGGAACTTATTAACACTAATTTACCTTCATTTCATAATGCTGAAATTCTTCTCACTAAACTTAACATTAACAAAAACAAGAGTTTAATCATTGTAGGCATCTACATACCCCTAGGTGAAAATGCTACTATAGTTGAATATATTCTTCACTGGCTTTCCTTAACCTACCATCAGGAAATTATCATAATGGGAGACCTCAGTACAGATTGGTCCACCTATGACGTACATAATTCTCCAAACTGTATTAACTTACATGGCTTCTACCAGCTTATACAAGATCCCACTAGAATAGATAAAACATCTAATAGACACTTGATTCTGGATTGGATTCTCACTAACAAATCTCCTTTTCTCCAAGCAGGTTGTCAAACAACATTACTGACCATCTTCCAAGTTTTCTGCTTAGACATAACCTTAGTCCACCTAGACAATCAGTCTTCCGACTAATTCGTAATAAAAGAAACTTCAATACCCACACATTCAACTATCTACTTAAACAAATGGATTGGTCTCCCCTAAAAACATTACCATTAGATACTGCAGTTCAACACTTTAACACTACTTTCCTACAGATCCTAGACTGTTAGCCCCTTGTCGACCTGCTAGAATAAAAATGCATCACTCACCTTGGTTATCTCAAAATACCAAAAATCTTTTAAAACAAAGGGATAAGGTGTGGCTCCAGTGGCTTATTCACAGAATCCAGGATACCTTAACTCAATATAAACAGCTTAGAAATAAAGCTAAATCTCAAATAAAAGCATAAAATTATCCAAGGCCAGTTTCAAAAGAAAAATTGCCAAAGACTCTAAAGATAATCACAAAGCCTTCTTAGCTATGTCAAGAATCTAGGTGGCAACTCTCAGATATGCTCTGAGCTAGTGCAAAATGGCAAAAAATACACTGAGCCAACTGACATTGCTAACATCCTGGCTGACAGGTTCAGTGCAAACTTTACCCCCACACCCCCAAAAGGGCCCGTGTCCATCCCAGAAGAATGCAAAGCCCCAGACATCAGAGACATGCAGGTAAAAACAGCCCTCTGCAAAGCTAAAAACACAGCATCAATGGGACCGGATGGTATCCCAGGCTGCGTCTTACACGAGCTCCAAAATGAACTAAACCCTCACCTAAATTTACTGTTTAAACTCAGCCTTACCACAGGCTATGTACCCAAAGAATGGTGTACAGCAACAGTCATCCCGCTCCACAAAGGTAGTGCCACAACAGAACCTAGGAACTATTGCCTATAAGCCTGACTAGTCTGGTCTGCAAAGCTATGGAGCGAATCATCATGGAACTCATAAACAGAGACATTGGGAACCTCCAGACACTGGACCCTACCCAAATCGGCTTTATTAAAGGCAGATCCTGCCTCCTAAATGTAGTTGACTTCTTTGAAACAGTTACCAAGGCCATAGATGAAGGAAAGGTAGTCCAAACAGCCTACCTGGATCTTGCTAAGGCCTTCGACACCATTCCCCACTCTGGCATCATAGATAAGCTCACCAGCTTGAACATTAACCCCTATGTCACGAGATGGGTTGCCAACTGGCTCAAGGATAGAACACACATGGTCAGAGTTGCGGGTGCCATATCCGACTCTAAACCAGTTACAAGTGGAATCCCACAGGGCTCGGTCCTGGGACCCCTGCTGTTCATTATATACTTCTCTGAGGTACAGGCAAGCACGGGAGGACTATGGCTGACCAAGTTCGCAGATGACTGCAAACTGGGGGCCATAATCGACTCTCCGGCTGACACAGACATCCTCCAGAAGGGTCTCACAGAGACAGATACCTGGGGTCAGAACCATGGCCTCAAGCTAAATGCCAAAAAATGCATAGTCATCCCCTTTGGGAAAAACAAAGTGCCCATGAATTATCACATAGGTGGTAATCCACTAAGTATGGAAGATGTAATTAGGGACGTGGGGACCCAGGTAGATAGCAACCTATCCTTTGATAACCACATTGCCGAAGTGGTTAGAAATTCCTTCTATGTAGCCCACCTAATCACGAAAGGGTTCACATCTAGAGAGGTCATTGTGCCCTTATACTCATCACTCATTAGGCCCATAATAGAGTACAATGCCCCATTTGGAATGTACCTTACTCGACACCTGCAATAGCTGGAAAGACCACAGAAGTACCTCACCAAGAGGATCATGGGCCTCAAACAGATGCCCTATGCAGCTCGACTTAAGAAACTCCAGCTCTACTCGGTTGCTTACCGCCTGCTTAGAGGTGATCTCTGCCTGACGTATAAGGCCATGTCCAACTCGGAATTAATGGAAATGCTCCACCTCAAGAAAACCAAATCTCTTAGAGCCACAGGCTCCAGTGAATTATACCTCAGCACAACAATAAACATGACATGCTGGAGGGATAGATTCCTGTCCCAGAGACTTCCTGTCCCAGAGACTTCCCTCCCTCTGGAATAGAATCCCAGTTTATGCTAGGCAAAGCCCCTCACTGACTCTCTTCAAGAGAAATCTTGACGAGTGGATGGGAAATCGTAAATTTACCCCTGGGATCACTTCAATAACCCTGCTAGACAGAGGCCCAGGAAACTAATTTAAAAGGGAGGCGAAAGCCAACACATTCTGGCAAGGCTTATAAATGCCCTTGGGCAGATAGCCTAGTACCTACCTATGAACCTATAAGATAAAAAAATCATATTAAATCACCACTCAACAAAAGTACCATAACAATCCCAAAACATTCTGGTCTATAACTGGTAAGCACCTTCAACCACTTGCACAGAGTCTGGCTATGTCCATGTCTAAACCCCGACTAACCCATACAATAATGAGACTGAGGTAGACAAAAAATAGTCGTGCTCATATCTAAACCCCGACTAACCCAAAACACACCAAGAAACTATTAAACCAAACTTAGCTCACAAATGTGTTTACCCTCTTCTCCCACTGCAACTTACTATTCTGCCCACACTAATTAGATTCTTCCAACCTAAACTACCTTCTCTTTTTCATCTTCCTTACTTTCTAACTGAAAATGCTTATCTTATAGACACACCTCTCTTAAAAGATTGTTTTCCCTGTATATATACTGCATCAGCAACAATGCTTTTTTTATTTCCTATCTATATGTAACCTTTATATGATTTTTGTCTTTGACCTATTGTTAACTGTCTAGAGATCTTTGTAATCTGCATTTTTTAAATTGTTACTAAACTTTCATAAATAGATTTTATTGTTAAATTTTCAGATGTCTTTGTAACCTACATTTTTAATTATTACTAAATTTTTCGTAATGTGGAGCTTTTCTCCCCGGGCCTCCGCTGAAAATTTATATGTATCATAGAGGGTTAGTGGAGGCAATAAGGCCCTGCAGAACTGCAGTGGTGAAGCCTGCCCTGGACTTAGAGTAAAGAGGTAAGTGATAGTGTTTGGTAAAGGTGTGTACTGAACTCCAAGTTGCAGCTTCTAAAATTTCCTTGGTTGGAACCCCCCTGAGAAAGGCTGTAGAGGTAGCTGTTGCCCTGGTAGAATGGGATCTAATGGTAGCAGGAACTGGTTTCCCATGATGGGTATAGCAGAAACGTATGCAATGACCTCAGCATCAGAATCTTCATAAGGAGAGAAGGAATAGTCTTGGTCCTCAGAGGAGTCTGAAGAAATGGACATTTGCTCAGAGGAAGCAAAATCTTTCTCTTGTCTAGGCCTTTTGTCAGGAGGGGGGCTGTGAACCCCTGATTAAAGAAATCAAATCTTCAGCCATTTTGAGCATCTGTTTCTTAGGCATAGGGCCTTGAACAGGAGACTGAAGTGCAGTCCTTTTAGATTTATAAGGAGTCTTCGACTTAGAAAACATTTTAATGGTGAGAGTTGTCAGTCTTCCTTATCCCTTAAATTTCCTACCGAAGTAGTGTCATGCGAAATCAAAGCGTCTTTTAATACTACGCTTATTAAACCTAGCACAAAACAGACAAGAAGTGACGTCGTGATCTGGGCCTAGGCAAGGTATGCAATAAGAATGAAAATCCTTATGAGGTATTTGCTTCCCACAAGAAATACAATTGTTAACTTTCTGACATCGGTCTGAGGCAAGGAAAGTTTCCCCAATGGGGTACTTAGCTTTATAGAAGACTTCGGTCTGAAACTAATCGAAAATCTCACAAACTGCTTCTGCTTACAACGCGGCAAGAAAGACTGAAGAAAATGGCGTCGGTTGCATTATATATCCTGGCACACTCAAACCTACTAGGCGACTGCAGATAATCCGGACCAAGACTAAATTCCGGCCGACTGCGGGACCGCCTGACGACAGGATAACCCAAGTGTGATGACTGCAGCAGGGTAACACGATGAACATCCATTATTATCAATCACTCTGTTGCTGAAAACTATGTTCCAATCCTCTGGAAAATCTCCTACATCACCCCCCTTCATAAAGGTGGGAACTCCACTGAACTCACTAACTATAGGCCTGTTGCCATCCTTTCTCCCCTCTCACAAATACTTGAAAGTTGCATTCATACCCAACTCCTAAATCACCCTCTAACCAACAAACTCCTCTCTTACACTCAACATGGCTTTCGCCCCCACCATAACACTACAACTGCCCTCCTCAGCTTTATCAACACTATAAATCAACACAGAAACCAAAACAGTCTTGTCTCTGCTATCTTTTTTGACCTCTCTAAGGCCTTTGATACAGTTTTGCATCAAAAACTATTGTTAGAACTAGCCACCTTAAACTTTAGTCCCTCTACCCTACTTTGTTTCCATGATTACCTATCCAAACAGCAACAAGCTGTTAGATGGATACAAGAGCTATCATCTCTACTCCCTGTTAATATCGGCATCCCACAAGGTTCCATACTAGGACCCTTGTTGTTCAATATATTCACTAACCAGTTAAATACATCCACTTCACTAGTATCAGTTGTTCAATATGAAGACGACACTGCTCTTATATATAAAGCACCCTCCCTCACACATCTACAAGAAATCACACAACAATCTGTTCTCCAAGTGGAATCTTGGCTTTCCAAAGCTAACCGTATACTAAATCCTAATAAGACCAAGCTTATGCTTTTTCACCCCACTAAACCATTCCTATTGTTATACTTTCCTCTAACAATATCTGAATGCCCCGCTCTGCACTATACTGCTAACATAGGTTTAAAAGAAGGGCAAGTCTGGCAGCTCCATGACAGAAAGTGATTAGGCCCAACTGTGACTTGGGTTCTGAAGGAGTCGACATGGGAGTGGCATTAATTGGCCAATGCTGGCATGCCCAGCATGGCCGGACGGAGGATGCCAGATCCAGTGCACTGCTAACACCCACTGAAAAATGAGTGTACTGTACAGCATACAGTCTATGCACTGAAGATGTGCATTTAGCCTTAACAAGCTGCATTTGCACAGGCAGCCCCCACTGTGCAAGCGAGAAAGCATGTATATGTTCTGCAAAGCTATTGAGTCCTTGTTTTGGCATGTATGCATGTCAGCCATTGACTGGCAGGGGTAGGTGCATAACAGAAAATACAAGCCATAAATGATGGCCCCCCCCATTGTTAAACTCCTGCCCCAAGTGCCTGTTTAAAAGAATGGGTCATAGAAACGTATTTTCATCTGGAAAAGTGTGATTCCCCTCATGGAATGACATGAAATGCTCATGCCAGGCATGCAGGGGAAAGAACAGGTTTGTAGGGCACTAAAGTAGGCTTGTTGGACAGAGATAGTAGAGGAAAAAACAAAAATAGGCAAATCCAGTGACGGGAAAAGCATTGCAAAAACAGGACTGACAGCAGTGGAAACATGAAAATAAAAAAGCATACACACACATATATCCATATATCTAAAATACACACACCTATATATAGGGATGAAAAAAAAAACAGTGTTAACATGATCATTTTTCTGACTGCACCATGGTGTAGATGTTTTGTGCCCTGAGTGAGGCTCAGTCCACCCAGGTTGGACTAGCAGGCCCTGGGTGCTGGAAGAGACAGACAGGAATGTGAGGGCGTGTTCAGTGCTGGCCTAATCATGAGGGAAGTGGCAAAGTCTTGCTGTACAAGCACTACCTGACAAAGAAGCTCTGAGCAGCGCACTCTGGAGTCTATGAACTTACCAAGAAGTGCAACAGTAAGGCATGCTATCTGCAAGTGTTTACTTCACTAAAGATCAGCACAGAAAGCAATGTATCACGTTCTCTAGTCTGGGACTGTTATATGCAAACAAAAATCCTTAACACTATAAATGTTACGCTTGGCATCCTCAGCTCTTGCATTCCCCTGGCAGAAGGAATATAGGAGTGGAGAGAGCGAAAACAATAGACACTACTGGTAATGGCAAGACGGTCACAAGAGGAAGGGTGGTTCCCTAAATAAATCCATGTGTGTGTGTGTGTGTGTGTGTGTGTGTGTATATATATATATATATATATATATATATATATATATATATATATATATATATATAGGTTCATTGGTTCATAGGTAGGTACTAGGGCCTATACAAGCCTAGCCAAAATGTACAGAAAATGTGCTTTCATTAAAGTGCGTTAGAAAAAGAAAAAAAAAACAATAAATCTTCTTTTATGCAGTGGGGCAAGCCCCCCTGCACCCCCCGCTTTTATATTCTCACTCAGAGGTTGCACTACTGTGGGGAAAAGGGAATTTTCCCTTAACCGCACCGTAGTGCGACCTGCACAATGAGCATATTATCCGAAAGTGCTGCGTCAGTGAACAGCACTTTCGGTTAAGTATGTTCGGTGATTTCTGCTTCGGCAGAAAGTGCCGATGGGGATCTGTAAATGATCATATATATATATATATATATATATATATATATATATATATATATATATATATATATATATGCTTGTCTTTTCGGGCTTTTCCTGGTTAGGGGTCGCCACAGCAGAACTCCGGTCCACTAATGATTGGCAGTAGATTTTTATGGTGCCGAGTTGCCAGCCCGATGCCCAACCTTCAGCGAAGGCACGCCCATTCATGCATGTCTTTTGGAGGCCATCACACACATATATAAATAAATAAATAGATATATATATATATATATATATATATATATATATATATATATATATATATATATATATATATATATATATATATATATATATATATACATACATATATACACACACACACATTTTATATATATATATATATATATATATATATATATATATATATATATATATATATATATATATATATATGTATATATATATATAGTGGGATGCTATTGATAATCCACAGACTCTTCATGCCAACTTGCTAAACAAACTTACATTATAATAAACACCGGGCATGAACAGGCTAAACCACTAGAATATGAGAAAACTGGACTGTGAAAAACTCTTGATTGCAAGAAAGAAAGAAACCAGATTATCATAAAACTCAATTATACAGTACACTGAGTTTAAGTGATGAAATACACTTACTATGGGTCTGGGTGTAAGTGTGCTAGAGGAAAGAGTTATGAACTAACATAGCATGCTGAGAAAATTAAGCCAATGAACTGTATGATTTGTAAAAGTGCATTTGCAACACTGAAGTGGAAAAGTACGGGGGAAATAGATGCAGGGTGACTGAAGGCATAAATATGAGTAGAAACTGCGAACTGATGTGGACTGCAATTCATAGTCCTGTCCTGCAGTAGTGTAAAGTCAGTTGCTCAGATAAGGCAAATTGCATTGTTCAGAATTAATGTAATTCGGAAACATGCATACTCTGTAGGGATCAGATGAATCACATTAAAACCAAATTTACATGTCTAAGAATCACTATCATCAGTATAAAAAACTGCTCATGCGAATGTCCTACAATCCTGTGGAACTTTAAGTAGTCGTAGTCTGACAGCTGTTAAGCTGCACCACTGCGGCACATGATAGCTAATTTGACAGTTTTCTGATTGGGGCTGTGTCATTTTGCTTTGCACGGTATCAGGCAGGACATCAACACAGCCCTGTACCCAAGTTGCACTTCTCTGAATGCAACCATGATTTTGGAGCTGTGACATTTTGCAGTGCAGATTACAGCAAAAGGGATGTGCCACTCACAAATATACATGTACAGACAAATAGCCTTCTACTACATAGTCACATACACATTCAGACAGATTGTACAACAAATACTCCCATGAATCCGATGCACTCTGCTCAGATGTTCCCATTAGAAAACAAGAGCATAATGCAACTAATAGTCACATACTATTAATTATACAATAGAAGATCACTGCTATTCAAAAACATGCACACAGGTTAGAGCAATCAGTGTGAATGTTGTAAATCTGGTGTCGACAATGGGATGAAGTCTGGCTAGCTGTAGCTACTAAAAGGAGAGGTTAGAGCTACAGGTGGACATCTTCTCACTACAAAAACAGATAAGGTGAGACTCAAGTGGCATACAAGTGAACCTGTGGTGGAAATGTTAAAAGTTTCCTCTGTACTTAGATGCAGATAATTAAGTCAGCTGTTTGCTGTGTAAAAAGAGTATCATTCCAAGTAGCACTGTCCAGAGATGTTGCAAAACTTTCCTTGCTCAAACAGCAGTTACTCAAACACTATCTTATGATGTCTGTTAAACTATCCTTTTAATGCATATTCATTTTACTGCAGGAGAAACGACTAAAAAATACAAGATACCAAATCTCAGACATTCACTTCATAAATATTAGTGGGACAAAATTAACCATTAAAAAATCTTAACATGTTTCAGAGAATTAAACACCATCATAAAGTGTGTACAGGAACCATGTATAACTCTGTGTGACATTATTTAGGTGAATGCTAGGCTGTCTCAAAGCGCCCTTTTAAACCAAGCCAATATTCCGAGGACAGAATCAAATCTTGTGTTTATGAGGTGAAGACCTTAACCATCACGCCAGACCTACCCCCCTAGGTTATCCCTACTACTATGAATATTACAAAAGTGAAATGGAAGGACATCCATCGATCATTCTGTATAATGGCACTGCAAATATTTATTGCCATTCATTTAATGCCACTATAGAAGAAATGCCTAATGTGTGCTTCAGTGGCAAGTAACTCACTGCAGGCGTACACAGTTCAGTCAGTTTGCCAGTTTTCTTACAGATTCCTGCTGCTCAATTTTTTTTCTTTTCTTTTCTTTCTTTCTTTTTTTTTTAATAAAGGAACAGAACTATCTACATGTAATATGCACTGGGGAAGCATTAACACAAATATGCTGAATGTATATGCAGTGAATGCCTTACACATCTAGAAGGAAGAATCTGCAGAAAAAAACATTCAAGTCCATTCACATAATGACAATATTTTAAAAAGCTAAGCAATTTCTTTTATAAATAATATCATTGTATAACAGCAGTAACATACTCCTATCAGTGGGTATCACAGGATTTAACCATGCCTGGCTTTGTTAAATCACTTGGGATTTCCTCTTATGACCAAACCCCAGACCAACCGTGGGCAAATCCTGTGATACCCACACCCAGTCATGAAGTATTGCTAAAATACAAATTTATAAATGTAATTATATCTTGAAATGTCAACACTCAACTCTGACTGCCAACAGACCGAAAAAAAAAAAAAGATCAAAAATATTGAAGAAGAGCAAGTCTCGAACATTACAGTTATTCTTTAAACTTCTTTTTTTATAGTGGACAAGTGTGGGGGACAAGTGTCCCCCCAACTTATATATACCAAGTCCAAGATTACCATACCTTGGAGCAAAGGGAATATTCTGTAAAATGGCCATCTTGGACTTGGTATATGTAAGTCTGCTTTTTTGGCTATTCAATCTCCGTGTTTTGGTACTCACTCTAGTGGGTTCCAACATTTAAAATGGTTACAAAAATATTTTCTGCACTGCTCTGTATGAATCTTCTATAGTACAGACATCTATAAATCACCATAATATACAAGGATGCCTCTAGAGCACTACACCACAATGTGCAAGGGACTAATCTGCCCACAAACTACCACACTTACATGCAATGAATTAATTTCAGGCATGTCCCAGAAGGAGCAAAGAAAGAAACTTCACTGGCAACTGAGCAGTGACAGCTTTATAAATCCCAAGCTCCTTACATACTCTGCAAAGCTACCTGTGCAGCTCTGTGTAGTATGAAGGTGTACCAGGAATCCCTCCTGAGGTTTGGATTATTTGTAAAGAATTTAAAGAAAGGGGTATCTAATGATCAGGAGGAATAGAAGAAGCAATGGCCAGAAAAGTCAGACAGAAAAACTTAAGCAGTGACAGTGCCCAGGTATTATCTCACCATAAACTAACACAATAATCATATAATTTTGAAAATAAATTCCATCCCATAGACTCTGATGTAATAAACAGAACAATACACTTACCTTTACATCTGCAGATTCTAAAAGCTGAATACCAGAGCCATGATTTCCCAAGATATCATTCTCCAGAATAATACCATCTCCCTTGGATATTATGCCGTGACTATTGTTGTCATAGATTCCATTTCCACGAAGTTCGACTTTACACCCTGTTTCAATCAGTACACCAGCTGCACTGTTACAAGTGATGCTGTTGTTTGCTATTCGAGTCAGCTGTGTACTCTGGAACACTGCAATGCCGCTGTCATGGTTGGCATGCACTGCATTTGTTGCGATATTCAAGGCCTCACTGCTTTTGACATATAAGCCAGCAGCTAAAAAAAAATACATGTCACACATGTAACAGAAACCAAGAACTCAGCAAGTCTACAAAGAAACAGTTCAAATTCATACTAGATTATGTAAGCACTTTACTTTAAACTGACACCATTTTAGAGTATAGTTTATCATCTCAGTTACACCAGCAGTAAGGCCTATAATCAAAGAAGGGCAGGCTCATTTAACAGATAATGTTGGTATCACATCAGCACATTTTTCCAAAGCCAGGTGTGCAACACAGGTAAGGCAATACTTACAAAAAGACGGCAGGGTAGTAGGAATGGACAAGGTTTTGAACTGCTTGGAATCCTCTTTTCACACATCCTGATATGCAAGACAAAACTCTTAACTATGGTGGACGCAAAATAAAATTAGCTATTGATATGGACACTGCATAAAAAGCCCAGAGCATCACCCCTTTATTACTGTCCATTTACAAGAAGGCTGTGCTCTTATCATTGACTAAGGCTATTTTTTTTGTTTGTTTCTTAAATATAAGAAATGTATCCCCAAAATGACCAGACATTCTCATGAAACTTTCTGGGAATTATACTGGGTCATCTCCTGAAACTTTGCTTTCAGACTGCAGTCCTAGATTCAAAAGCAAAATAGGCAATCTGCATTTTGAATATTAATGAAAACATATTTATTTCAGTGTCATTTTTGCGTTACAACATTTAAAATGAGTCCAAGTCTCACCTTTATACAGGAAATACAGCTTTTTAGGACTAATGCAATACAAACATTATACAGTTCTGTTTTTGAAAGTTCTTACATTTGGTAATCTGAAAATAAAGGATAGCTACATTTTTTATTTTGTTTTGTTATGAAAATATCTCACTATGTCAATTTCTAATGGCTAGTCTGACTTTAACACAACTCTAATTACATATAACAAGAACAACTTTTACACTGCTTTCAGGATTTTCCTTGGAATATTTTCCAGACAAGACCACTAGATACTGACCCTTACATAACAGAATTCATGAGCTGATGGCACTAAAGGCAAGCAACTAACCCAGTCCAAAGGCATAGGGCGATAAACTCCTGACTGGATTCCACATGACCTATGTTCATTTAGAAGCACAGCTATTGGAAAGGCCAGGAAGAGAAGGATTTGAGTGAGTGGCTGATATCAACTCACCCACCCTTGGAGTATGGCAGACAAGCAGGAGTAATGAACTAGCAACACCTGCAGTAGTGCAGGTTTATCAACCAGAGCAAAATGAGTCTAGCATGCTAATGCTGCACAGTGGTATGGCATTCACCCAGGATACTCAGCATGTATAGCAGGATATGTGTGCCTTCCCTCAGCAGTAACTATGGAGGATGAAAGCCTCTGAATGGGAGGAAGTTATATCAGTCAGTAGACGGGACCACTAATTAGCATACAAATCTCATCTCCAAGAGGCATGAATGGGCTGAGTAGGCTCTCCATTCTGGGCATAAACAGGCCATAAGGGCTCTTGTCCCAGCTGGAGAAGCCTGGTTCTTGTCCTGAAGGAAAAAAACGGGTAACTTGGTGTAGTTAGGGGAAACTTTAGGATAATCCTATAAACAATAAAAAAGGCAAGGAGTCAAAAGCACCTCCAATATGTTAATAAAAGGTCTGTATGCAGTTTTGGTTATAGTACTAAAATATCAAGAAATATCACTTTTATCTGAAAAATAAGTATTACTTCAGTTTTGATTTGACAGCAATACATAAGCTATAAGATCATGATATTTACTGAATTTGTCAGCCAATCCACATGTCAGTTTGTCAACTGATTGGCAACACTGAGCAGCCTAATAAATTATGCGGGCCTACTTGGTAGCATATACCAACATGGGCTCATATCTCAGGAAAAGTAAAATGATTTAGTTACTTCCTCAGTTAAACAGGATACTCAGCTAGAGAATGTACTTGCATGATAATCTTAATCTTGTGCACATGGCTTTATACTTATCTACATACAGCCTGCGCCATTTCATAAGCATCTACATTGGAGGGAGGGAGCATAGTTCCAGTTACAGAAAACTACTCTTATCTGGAGTCATTTACTTCTAATGGAATTCCAACTCAATACAGATGCGGTCTGGGCATACAATGTAGTTGTCATCTTGAAATGAAGTAATTTATACGGCTCTAATGGAAATTAAGTATAATGCAACTTTGCAGACTGTTACTGTGAGATGCCTGTAAAAGCTTGCATTCAATAGCTATAAAAAGAAAGCAATATCTCAATTGCACCTAGTCAGTTCTCAGTAAAGCCTTCAATAAATATACTTGGATATTTAGGTATATAATGTTTGTGAGGCAGTCATTCCACCCTTAAGAAAGTACAATTGTGTAAAATCTTACCGTAACACTAGATGTCCTTCTCTTCACTGTTGCAGTATATTCTTCACTGAAGAGATCTCCTGCTAAGGATAGCTCAACGTTCAGCCAGTATAACAAGGCCTTTAGATCTAATAGGTGACATACATCACAAATATGCTCCCCGCATAGGACATAAAGGTGATGTAGGGACACAAATACTTAGAAATGAATTGCCCAGGAGGAAAAAATACCTCAGGGGACAAAGGGCAGCATGCACATCCAGAAGAAAAAGTTCAGAAGGAAAAGAGAGAGCCTCTTGGCCAGGACGGTTAACAAAACACAAGGGCAAAAGCTATAATGGGGAAGGAGGGAGGGACCGAATACTGTAACAGTGAAGAGGACATCTACTCTGAAGAGAAGAACATCTACTGTTATGGTAAGATTTTACACAACTGCACTATGTCCTTCCATATCACTGTTGCAGTATTTTTTACAGAAGGGAGAGAACAAAAGCTAAGAAGAATACTGGTAGAAGGAAGTCAGAGAACAGCCCTCTACAAACCCATGCAGAATAGCTCTGGCAAAACCTGCCTAGCCCTGGAAACAGCATCCAATTTTTAATGCTTAGTAAAAGTATGAATAAAGGATCAAGTAGCAACCTCAAGGACAGAATTGGTGCCCAAACCCTTGAAAAAGGCAACAGAAGAGGCAACTGCCATAGCAGAATGTATCTTTGCAGATGAAGAAAGATTATTGCCATGAAAAGAATAAAAAAAGGAAATGGCTTTAGAGATCCAGGAGGAGATGGTTTGCTTGGAAACAACCAAACCCAAAGTCCTGGGATGAAAAGAAACAAAAAGCTACTCAGACTTGTGAATACCTTTTATTTTATCCAATAATATCTCAGCTGTCCATGCAGGTGCAAGGTGTGAAGAACCTCAGGCACAATGCAACAGTTACTCTAGAGAATTTCTGCTTTAGCATCCTTCTAGTGAAAAACACATTCACTTATCTGCAAAGATGTGTTCTGCATGAAAGAAGTCAAACATCCATACCTATCAGGAACTAAAAATGCTACAACTTGGTAGACTGCCTCAGTGAAATGGCTTTAAGAAGCCGTATCTTAATCAATGTTTGACATTTATCTGTAAAAGTTTCCGAGAATTTTACTTGTAAGCGCAAATACATCCTACATGTAAGTGAACCATTCCAACCTTAACGATTTAGACATGGTTTAATGTTGAAGTTCTACAGGCCATTTTGCTGTTTTCAGTACAGGGAGTTTATATGGCGGTGACATCTTTCCGGTGACAAGTAAGGTCACTTTTATTAAGAAATCTATACATTTTTAACTTCTGCTGCAATGCCATCTTATTGCAAATATATTCTAGATATATCTTGTATTCCCAGCCTTGAAGAGAATTGAGAGAACTGATACCCACCCCAAACAGACTGAATACAGTGTAACACAGAAGACTGAGACAGTGAAATGACTGCACAACTCAGAAACTGTGTACGTACAGGAAGCAATATCTCAAACATCCTTTGATGGATCTTACTCAAGATTGCAGGAACAATGCATTTTACTTATTTTATTTTACATGTAAGGGGATGTGAGCTAACCTCGCTTTCTCAGCCACAAGAAGCTGCACAAAAGTAACCAAAGAGTACAAGCGACATTTACAAACTGAGCTTATGCCAAAAATGACATATCAAACAAAGTGCTCCCTCTTATAGATTGTTCCTATTCCATCTTCCACCTTAGTCGAAGTAATACACAAGGCTAAGTCATCATCTCATCATCTTCTTTCGGTTGTTCCCGTTAGGGATCGCCACAGCGGATCATCTGTTCCATTTCTTCCTGTCCTCTGCATCTTGCTCTGCCACACCAGCCACCTGCATGTCCTCTCTCACCACATCCATAAACCTTATCTTAGGCCTTCCTCTTTTCCTGTTACCTGGTAGCTTCAACCTTAGCATCTTTTTCCCAATATACTCAGCATCCCCCCTCAGCACATGTCCAAACCAATGTAATCTTGCCTCTCTGGCTTTGTCTCCAAACCTTCCAACCTGGGCTGATCCTCTAATATACTTATTCCTAATCCTGTCCACCCTTGTCACACCCAGTGCAAATCTTAACATCTTTAACTCTGCCACATCCAACTCAAACTCCTGCCTTTTTGTCAATGCCACTGTCTCTAACCCATATAACATAGCTGGTCTCACCACCCTCTTGTAGACCTTCCCTTTCACTCTTACTGGTACTTGTCTGTCACAAATCACTCCTGACACTCTTCTCCACCCATGCCATCCTGCCTGTACTCTCTTCTTCACCTCTCTTCCACACTCACCATTACTCTGAACTATTGATCCCAAGTATTTAAACTCATCCACCTTCGCCACCTCTACTCCCTGCATCCTCACCATTCCTCTATCCTCCCTCTCATTCACACACATATATTCTGTCTTAGTCCTGCTGACCTTCATTCCTCTTCTCTCTAGAGCATATTTCCATCTCTCCAGGGTCTCCTCCACCTGTTCCCTACTCTCACTGCAGATCACAATGTCATCTGCAAACATCATAGTCCACGGAGACTCCTGTCTGATCTCGTCTGTCAACCTGTCCATCACCATTGCAAATAAGAAAGGGCTCAGAGCTGATCCTTGATGTAATCCCACCTCCACCTTAAAAGCATCCGTCACTCCCACCGCAGACCTCACTGCTGTCACACTACCCTCGTACATATCCTGTACCACTCATACATACTTCTCTGACACTCCCGACATCCTCATACAATACCACAACTCCTCTCTAGGCACCCTGTCATATGCCTTCTCTAAGTCTACAAAAACACAATGCAACTCCTTCTGACCTTCTCTGTACTTCTCCATCAACACTCTCCGAGTAAACATCGCAGATGTAGTGCTCTTTCCCGGCATGAAACCATACTGCTGATCACTAATCATCATGTCCCTTCTTAACCAAGCTTCCACTACTCTTTCCCATAACTTCATGCTGTGACTGATCAATTTAATCCCTCTGTAGTTACTACAGCTCTGCACATCACCCTTATTCTTATAAATCGGTACCAAAACACTTTTTCTCCATTCCTCAGGCATCCTCTCACTTTCCAAGATTTCATTAAACAATCTGGTTAAGAACTCCACTGCCATTTCACCTAAACACCTCCATGCTTCCACAGGTATGTCATCTGGACCAACAGCCTTTCCATTCTTCATCCTCTTCATAGCTATCCTTGCTTCCTCCTTGCTAATCCACTGCACTTCATGATTCACTATCCACACATCATCCAACCTTCTCTCCCTCTCATTCTCTTCATTCATCAACTCCTCAAAGTACTCTTTCCATCTCTTCAACACACTCTCCTCGCTTGAGTATGTTTCCCTCATTATTCTTTATCATCTTTACCTGCCGCACACCTTTCCTAGCTTGGTCCCTCTGTCTAGCCAATCGGTACAGGTCTTTTTCTCCCTCCTTAGTGTCCAGCCTTTCATACAACTCTTCATATGCCTTATCCTTAGCCTTCTCCACCTCTGTCTTTGCCATGCACCTCATCTCCTTATACTCTTGTCTACTTTCTTCATCTCTCTGACAATCCCACTTCTTTGCCAACCCCTTTCTCTGTATACTCTGCTAAGTACACATCCTTAAATATTTGAAAACATGGTGGAAACACTGGCATTTTGGATCTGGGTAAAGGTATGCAGTTAGCTGGGAAAATATTTGGTACTTGCGTATTACCACAGCCACATGGTCTCGCACATACGTAAACATCCTTCTTTGCTCCACAGTCTATGCACGGTGGAACAGTCACCAAAACAAAAACACACATAGCATAATATGGGTCTGTCCTTACTGAATCTGAGCAGTCAACAAAACAAAATGTCTCGACTCTAATGCCTAACAAAACCTTTGTTTCACAATCGCACTTGGTACTTTCATAGTTCATATTCTTTTTAGGTACTTCACCACGGCCGTGTTCATGATCTTTCCCTCCCCCTCATCGCAGCTAAAACTTTTGACAATATTTAAATACATCCAAATTTCTGGCTTAAGCCCTAGTAAACATGTCTGAAACACCCCAGACACAGGTGTTTCAATGCCATTGTGAGAATGCATGGTCTTTGAATGAGTTTGCAAAACAATGAACCCAATTACAATTGGGAAACAGACCCTTAAGTACTGACAGGACCAAAAATAACCTAGCACAGCATGTCCTGGAAACGTTGCTGCAAAGTGACCCAAAGCAAAAAGAAATAAACAGCTTGAATGTGAAAAACAGCACAAGACCACCCATGATCTGTACTACCTACAGCTAAACTGAAGGCTGATGCAGCCCAAGTCTGGCAAAGTTAAAACACATTTTATTCTCCAAAGTGACAAGGAGGGTGCAGAAGGTAAGTACAGTACTGGCAGCAGGGAAGAAGGAAGGGCACTTCAACCACGCATTCTCACAATCACATTATTTATGTCATTGAGAAAGGAGCCAATAACATAAATAAAGTGATTGCAAGAAAGCATGGTTGTGATAATACGCAAGTACCAAATATTTTAATTTTTTTTTTGTCTCTAATCTCTAATGCAGGGAGGAAATTAATAGATTCTAGGTCCGCAAAAGGAGAATGCTGAATTGGTACAAGTAAGGTATGTTCTTGCATTCTAAAAGTACAGTGAAAAAAGACAAACAGCAGTCTGGAAAAAGTTTTGAACTGGGCTGGTGTGTGAATGAAGTGTGCAGTGGTTTAGAAAGATCAGCTTATAAATAGGGAAGACAAAGCACAGCTGTATAAGTAAACCTACCATAGCAGTAGATGTTCAAATGATCACTGCTGCATTAGCTTAGTTACATGGGTTATATCCTGCCAAGGATACAACTCCATCCAGCTTCCATTGCTTCAGGACACCTTCCACATGTTCAAACAGTTAGGCAGCTTGAGCTGAAATGTCTAAAAATAGAGGTTTGAGCACCAAGCCCTTCACAGCTTTCATGTCAACTGAGAGCGAGAGGCTGAGCTTTGAAAGAACATAGCTAGGAGTACATACATAAACATCCTGGCATAATTAAAAAAAAAGTGGGGGATGGAGGAGGCCAGCAGCTACTGCAGCAGTGATTCTTCAAACATTTACTATTAAGTTTACTTACAAAACTGTACCATGTTCATCATACTGATCACTGCTGTAGTAGCCTTAGCTATATTTGTAGATTACCCTAGCTTACAACATTTGGGAGGTGGAAGGGGAAGGGTCCAAGAGCCCCTGGAGAATGTTGCTAACAAAGCCTGATCTAAACCTAGAGAAGGAATCAAGCTTGTAGTGCTTTGTAAAAGTATGTACAAAGGACTAAGTTGCTGCTTCTGGAATATATCTGGAATCAAATCCTTTCCCAAAAAAAAAAAAAAAAAAAACAGATGGAACCAAGGCTCTGGTAGAGTGGGCCTTGGCCCTGCCTGGAATAGTTTGTTCTGATCAGAATAACAGAAGAAAACAGCCATAGACAACCTTTTAGAAATGGTCTGTTTTGACACAGGTTGTCCCCTCTTCTTATCTTCACAAGAAATGAACTGATCCGAAGATCTGAAAATTTTTCTTCCATGAAGACAGTACCCGAGTTGTCTGTGGACATTCAATGTAGGGAGTATCCTTTCTCCCTCATTTTTAGGTTCATGAATGAAACTAGGGAAATGGATAGTTAGACTTAAGGTAAACTCAGATACCACTTTAGGCATAAAAGAAAAATTAGTTCTCAAAGAAACCCTCTCTTTGTGGAAAATGAGATAGGATTGACTCACCATAAGGCCTTGCAACTCAAGACACTCTTCTTGCTGAGGTCAGAGCAATCAGTAAAACAGTTTTCTATGTTAAAGACCTCAAGATAACCAGATGAGCTGGTTCAAACAGAGCAAGTGTTAGCTTCTAACACAAAAGTAAGATCCCAAGGAGTTTACATTGGTTTTCTTGAAGGCCTCTTTTGCAAACTCCCTTTCAAAATATTTTGACATGAGAATGCATTGAAAGAGGAGAACCTATGAGGAGACAAGCTGAAATAGGTGATACATGAACCTTGATGGAGAAGTAAGAAAGGCCAAAGGATAGTAACTGACGCAAATACTGTAAAACCAGAGAAATACTACCCCTGGATAGGTGCTGTTTATGTTGTTGGCACCAATTAGAAAACCTTTCCATTTGCTAATATATCATTTTCCACTAGAAGGCTTTCTTGCTTCCATTAGTACTTGCTGCAAGTCCTCAGTAAACAGGTGCCTAACCTAAAGGGAATTAAGACCATATCATCCGGGCAGTCTGTTGAAGTTGATTGGAGTTGGGGTATATCAAACACCCCTGTTCTTGTGTGAATAGATCAAGTCTGTGAGGAAGCTTGTGGTGACTGCCATTGGCCATTTCCAAAAGAAGGGAGAACCATGGTTGCTTGAGCCAGAAGGGAGCCACCACAATGACCTCTGGGGAATTCTTTCTGAATCTGCAGAAGTACCCTGAATATTAGTAGAAATGGTGGAAAAGCATACAGGAATATTCCTGTCCAAGGAAAATAAAACGCCTATGTCTTCCAGGCCTTCTTACAAATTCTTTTACACACCATCTCATGTAGAAAAGAATCTTACAGAATTTTGTCAGATGATTGTTCAGGAAGGAGGCAAAATGGTCTCCTTGAGGAACTCCTTACAAATGGATCAAATCTTGGAAGATGCCATGATCTAGTTTCCATTCATGAGGGTCTGCCTTTTTCCTGCTTAGCATGTCTGCCCACAGTTTTGCTCCGACGAGGTATAGGATTCCTGTAGAGTGAAATTGTTTTGACTGTGACTCATTTATGTATACAGAAAAAAAAATGAAGTTTATTTCCCCAAAAGGTTGTAACATATGTTTCCAGCTCTTTATGTTTGCTAGAGGTATGACTCTGATAAAAGAGGGTCCTGAGCTAAAACATTTTTGAATCATTAAGCTCCTCAGACTTTTCAAGAACAATTTCAAGAATCTGTTTTTGTCCCAACTTACATCATCCAATGATCTTGATAATCAGTACATCACGTCCATGCTGGGGCTACCAACTTTCTCTGAACACCACAGACTTACTCTATTTCTGTTGGGGCTGGTCTCAGACTCTAAGGGCATCCTAATGGTTTTGGCTGTCCTCATCCATAGTTCTTTTTTTTTCATATGCTCTACCCTCAATTTCCTCTTCTCGTGGCCTCTTGGTAGCATCTAGTGGGTAGGCATATGGAGATAAGCAGACAAACTGTCCCGCCTCCACAGCAGCTCAGTCAAGGAATCCACCATAATCCCTTTTAGGACTATGTCCCTTCTTCACATGTCCTTGGCTTTCACCAGGGATTGTGTGGGGAACACCCTCAACATCACCCTCCATCTCAGGATGGCAATACCATTCCATCAAGTGGCCAAGTTACTAAATGCATCTGTTTCAGCTGGGCTGTAGTCAGGGCTTTATCCCTCTTAATCTACCACAGCGGCAAAATCAGGAGTCTTAACTGGTTGATTTGTCATCCTATCTAGACCTTGAAGTCCCTATTTTTGTAGGGATTTGACCCTAATTTTTCATTGCCCTTAAATGGGTGTTCACTTTTACTTTTATTCATATTGGTATCACAGAAAGCTATAATCAGGCAAGGGAGGTCCAATGCTACTCCAGCCTTTCAGAACATTTTAAATATTATTAAACAATTAGCTAAGAGAGGACAAAAAATCCCGTGAGAAGGTGCGAGATAGAAAAGACTGGTGAAATGGGTGCCATGGTTTCTCTAACTCAAAAAAAAAAAAGAAAAGTTGGTCTTTCAGTTTAATAGGTAAATTCTAGGTTTTAAGGGCATATTTTCTCTTGGCAGTATACACAGTGATAACTCATCAAATCACTACTTTAGTAATATGATATAAATGAGCAGCGTTTAGCTGTCTCAACGGAGAATAAAGAAAGTGAATCTACTGGAGTGGTGGAGATATCAAAACAGGTGTCAGGAAGGCTTGCAGATAATGTTCTGTTGAAAATAATCAAGCAGGATGATCCAGGAGACAGTTCTGATGTTTGCATTTCTTCAGATAGTAGTACTGGGGCACTGGAGCACTATGGAGGATGCTTTGGCTTGTCAGTGGCTGATATGAGTTTTTGTCATACAATGATGCATGAAACTTTGGGCTCGAAACCCATGTATTGCCATTTACTTTCTGTTATTTAAATATTTTGTCCTTGACTTATTTATTGGTAAATGTAAGCTGTTTTGCTTATTATTTTAAAAACTGTAATAAAAATGCTTTTTCAGAAAAAAAAGAAGAATTGACTCCAGGTATGTCATTGTACACTGAAGGGAGAACTTTGTGAGTGCAAAATAACACAGCTATTTTCTTTTGGAGGTTAACAGAAAAACAAAATCACTGGTTGAATCCATTTGGAAAATAGCAATAATGGAATTTTAGATTTATGGGAAGAGTTTGTGATACCACATCTCCTGCTGTTTGGGCATTTCTGTTTTGTAAATATTTCTGAACCCACTGTATAACAGCATGGTGCAACTATGGGTCTCTAGCTTACAGAATAAGGCTTTGTAAAGGATAGCATTGAATGTCTATGTTAAAAACACATATACAACCAGAGGTGATAATATAATGAAACTGAAAATGCTTAGACAAGCCATCCAATACATGTAAATGTGAACCCAGCATATGGTTGTCGGTTAAATGACATTTTCCACCCATTAGACTACCTAATTCTCAACAAAACCATACTTGGGTTGTGGTAAAATGAAGTTTGACTTTCTGCAATGTAAACGAGCATCACTGATGCCTTTTCTTTAGTGGAAGGGGTGACAACTGTGAAAATGTAACAGTGAGTTCGAGTATGTCTCTTTTCTGTATATGTTACTGCTGAGACCTTGTATTGTTTTCTTGTTTGTTATATCCAAAAAATTGATCTCTTCCTTGTGCCGAGTGTGTGTGAACTTCAAAAAATTTGTTGTAGCATTAATATAATCCATGAACTCTACTAAAGTGGTCACGTCACCCCTCCAAAAAATAAGTACATCGTCTAAATACCTGTTATATGGTAGAATGAACCAAAGAAAAGGCATCATTAACAGGCAGATGGTGAGAACTTCCAGATTGGTTAGTGACAACCTAACATTTAAAGAAGAACTATTTAAATTGATTGGAAAGCCCTTAGATAGGGGGTATCCCTTAAAAATGTTGTTAAAAATTAAAAAGGAGGTGTTGAGTAAGAGAGAAACAACGTATACACCGATTTTGATTAATGAAACACCAGTCATTACAAATAAAACAGACATAGAAAAAACAGGGGTGTTGTTTGTCTTGAAATACAATGATAGGGCTAATGAGCTTGTTCCCTGTTTAAAGAATGGATGACAATTTTGTTTAAGTAACACCACCAAAGAAATATTGGGAGGGGTGCCTCAGGTTGTTTATAGTAGAGAGAAGAACTTAAAAAGCATCTTGGAAAATGAAGGTACTAAGAACGTGAAGAGGACTTCATTGATGAATAAATGTGGAATGTGTAGATTTTTGTCGATACATCAATGATGGCCCTTACATATGTGTGAAAGATTACCGGTACACTATCCCTTGCCCAGGGAAATGTAACTGTAACAGTAGGCACATTGTGTATGTTGCATCCTGTACATCCTGTGATGGTTTCTACTTTGGCAAAACTATTCATAGGCTCCGGGATAGGATATCTGAGCATGTGAGAAGTATCAATAAAAAGGATGAGCATAATGCTCTATATTTGCACACAAAAAGTTGCAGCAATTTTACAAAATTTGTATTTTTTATTATTGACTGTGTTGGCAATAGTGAAAGAGGGAGGATATTAACAATAAAGTTGCTGTTTTGGAAACTACCTGGCAAATCAGGTTAAAATGCCCTTCAAAGCCCCGGCCTGAATGATGGTGTCTCCCTGATGCCGATTTTAAAGTTAAATGCAAATAAGATTTAAACTAAATATAAAACTATGGCACATATGTAAATAGAGACTGTTTTAAGCTTTGGTTTCAACTGTCATAATAGTGTGATTTACATGTATTTTTTTTGTAAAAATAGTTCTTTTAGAACAAAGTGGTTAATTTATTAATTAAGTAACTACACTGTTTTGATTGGTTTTTACAACACATGGTTTTACTACTTAAATGTTTAAGGATGGATAGTTTCATAGTTTCATAGTATAGTACTAGGCTATCTGCCCTGGGGCATTTGTAAGCCTAGCCATAGTGATGTGGCTTTTGCCACCCCATGAAATGGTACAAAAATGTACAGAATAAATCTAGAATACTGTGCCTCTGTCTAGTAGTGACACAGTGAAGGTCCCCTTATATTCCCAAATAACTCTGAAGAAGCCAGTAATGGTCTGGTGAAAGCGCTTAGTTATTTGGATCTGTGTACATTAACGTTAATTTACATCAGTCCTTGGTGGTCTTTTTATTATTTTCAGTTTTTACCTACTTTTAATCTGTTTGGACTGGTTTGTTTTTGTTTGAAATTATAGAATGAAATTAGACAATAGGAAGCATTGCAGTTATGGAAGGATCACATAATCGTGATACCGTGAAGCACTTCTATAAAAATTGGTCTCAGTGGTGGATTGTATAGAAGTATAAAAAGTGTTTTTTTTTTTTCAGTGGCAGAATGATGTAAGAAAGAAAGAGAAAGTGAAGTATGGGAACATTTATAGAATATATTGAAAAAGTAAAATAATAATACAAGAGAGTATTATGATATGGAAATAGAAATATATAACAGAAATCAAGAAAAAAATAAAGGCATTTCTGTTTAGGCACAGACATTTACAAGGAAGAAGGGAGGAAGTATCTGCTTATTTGGGTAAAATAGTTAATGAGAATGTTAATATAATGAGAGAAATGAAAAATGTAAAAGGAGAAGTAAACTGAACATGAGCAAAGAATGAGTATTGTAATACAGCATGAGGAAAAGATGCATAAGAGTAAACGGATGGAAAATAAAAGAGAATGGGAAGCAAAGAAACATCCAGAATGAGTTAAGGAAGAATTTGAAAAATTACTACTAGTAAATTGAATGAAATACTTAGGAAGTAAATGTTGATTCAGTATCAGGCCCACATAGTATAGGGTACGGAATGTATAAGAAATTAATGGACTAGCAAAGAAAGCTTTTGTAAATGTACTGAATGAATGGCTGAAGGAAAGGTTTGTTTATGAAGAGTTATGCAGTGGGTTATTAAAATGTATATGGAAAAAAGATAAGAAGAATGAAATAAAAAACTGGAAGCCTGTCACACTAAACAGCATTGATAATAATCTTTTTATGGGAATAATACAGGGGATAAAGGCAGGAAGGATGAGGTATATTATAGAAGAACGTATATATGGTATAAAAGGGAAGGGATGTCAACAATTCTTATTGGCTATGAAAGAAACTGTGGATGATTTTATAAGTAAAAGGCAGGATGAAAGACTTATGTAGGCAATATTATCAAGTCCTTTAATATAATATGACATGAAGCTTTGTGGTATGTTATGGATGATTATGGAACAGGAAATAAAATTAGGAGAGTGTGTGTTTCGGCATATCAGAATAACAATGTGAGAATGTTAGTGAGTGGGTGGCTGACTAAAGAAATATGCATGTAGTATGACATAAGACAAGGATGTCCCATGAGTGGAATGTTGTTTGCATTGGTGACAAATGTGATAATGAGTGAAGTAGCTTCTAAAAATGAAGGATGCAAGACGTGATATAAAAGGAAGTTATGATACCAGTAGTTTTGACATACACAGACAATATAGTTATAGTTATTAAGAACAAAGTATGGATGAGGGAACTGTTGAATATTCTGAATGGATGTTTAAAGGAAATGGGAAAGACCTTGAATAGACTTATAAGTAACGGTTTGAGTGATGTGGTAAAAATTGGGGTGGGTGTATTTTTCAATGAATGAAGTGTCTTTGTAAGGAATAAATTTGAGAAAAATATGTAGTTCTGACACAATGTGAGGGTTTGATAAAAGAAATGAAAGGAATATGTTCTGTCGGGACTGTACATATTAGCATTCAAGAAAAATGTTCATCTGGTGAATTCAGTATTAATGGGAAATACAGCATAATGCCAAATGTGATTCTTGTAACATATGAAAAGGAAATTGTGCAATTGGAGTTTTCATTCATTTACAATTCAAGATTAAACCCAGTGAAAAGTGTTATATATAAGTGAAGATAAATGGGGATTGGGGTTACTAAATCCAGTTATTATTCTGCTTCTTTAAACTTGTACAGAGCATTAAAGTAGGTAATGGAAGAAATGAGGATTTTATAGTGAGAATGTTTAAATATAAGTCTGGGAGATGATGAGAATAATAAAAAAATATGTAAATGACAAAATTAAAAATTATCAAGAAAAGTACTAATATGCAAAATAAAAATTGATGATATAAAGAAAGATAGAAGAATATGGCATAAGAATGTGATGTAACAATATTATTATTATGTAAATCCATGGGAAAAATTACCAGAAGAAGGAATTAAAGCCATTAAGGTAAAGGTAAGTGGTGCACCAGGATAGTAGAGTGTCAGGATTTCCTGTGAAGACTGGTAATAAGTAAGGTACCTGTAAAGGGGAATATGCCACATAAAAAGACATTTGAAGCAGTGTGTTTATTTATTGGTGTAGAAGAGACATCACATTTTTTAAAATGAAAAAGAGTGTTAAAACTCTGGAAAAAGTTGTGTGAAGAATTCTTTTGAGAATATTTATTATATAAAAACATAGATATGATTACGAATAAGCATAATTATATAATATAGTATACAAATAAAAAAAGAATATGTGAGAAGGGTAGAAAATAAGTAATTGTGTAATATAGGTCTATATTAAATCACACAAAATGGCCACATATTAAAAATGTGACAATTACTTTAATGAGATATGGTTCAGATTTTACCATCTGCACCCTTCATCAGACTAACCAGTTTCTGACTGGGTACAGCCGTGATGTTTAACTATGATTTAGAAAATGTCATTCTGTTTCCAGTAATGTTGCTCAGCTTGTTTGACATTGTTAAAGTACAAAATGATCTTCACACAACACAGTTCAGCAGAGAATAATAATCTCATTTACTGCAAAGAACACAGCTATGTGGGAGACTAGGAAATCGAGGTTTTGTCTCCCCGATCCATAAAAAGCTTAGATTATTTATACCATGTTTGATCAAATGTAACATTATTGTAACAACTAAAATATAGCCACTGCCCAATTAAAATGAACAGTACAGTATTAATTTTAATTAAGATCTCCTGACTCTCTAGATGTACCTTTCCATATTAGATGCAAGTTCCAAATTCCAGAAAATAACTTTCTATACTTGCCATGTTGACAGAAAATAAATAATCTGAAGCAGACTAAAACAATCAGGAATCCATCTTGAAAGGAAAATGTATTTAAAATACAAGCACCAACATTTTACTTTTATTTTACACTTCTCTCTTCAAAACATGCATACAATGATCCTTGATAATCCAAATCCAAGACCATATAACTGTGATGAAGTGGCAACAGATAATTTGCTTTCAAAAGAAACCCCTCCTTAATAAGAACCATTTTTGACTGTGCATGCCACTAATGTTTTACTGCAATGCAATGCACACACATACGCACACACACACGTGCACACACACACACACACACACACACACACACACACACACACACACACACACACACACACACACACACACACACACCCTCATACAATCCATATCCATGACTGTAACTTTGATTAAATGCAACAATTGCTATCAGCTGTTTACACAGACTATATTATCACCACATTTTGGCATGATCAAGTGAAAGACATTCTTTCCACTAATGCATTCAGCTTGTTTTGCATGTATATATGCATAATCCATGAATGAAATTCAAAACCTATGACCATTTAAATAGGTAGTTACTTGGTTTGCAGTTTTCTCCAAGCACCTGTTAAGTGATTTCCTCAAGGCTACACAGTATGCAAATAAGGGTTGAGGGAATCAAACTCTACCACAAGACCTACAGCTCGCACTGTTAACCCTGTGAACCAACTGCCAGACACAACACTAAATAGCTGGTTTCAAAGATCACCATTAATTATCACCTCTTGGCTGAATATACCTCAATTTTTTACAATATTTGAATAAAAAAACATTTAGCCCACAGTAAAACATTCAGCTTGTTACACACAGACTCAATCAAGTCACACCCTATGCATAATGAATTAACTAGGATCAAGTGTTGCTTTCAAACACAAATTAAGCCCCTTCAAAAACTACCATCTTTACACTAGGTACACTTTAGCACTTTGACTGTGATCAAGTAGAAGCAGTTATGTCCTTAGTGGTGAATTTAACTTGTTTTACATGAAAAACAAACTTTCTCTGTTACCACTCATGATGATTTAGCTGTGATCAAGTGATGCTAACCCTTCCAAGCGCTAACACATATCACAAAGATTAACCACATTCTGCCTAGGTATAATTCTAATGGCTGACTTTATAACAATAACAGTGAAGTAAATGATGCCCATCAAATCACAGTTTATTCACTTCCCTTCACCTGCAAACAATTTGCAAACATACACACATACACGCACTCATAACTGCTTAACTCTGATCAGGTGACAGCACAGCAGCTGTTTTCATACACATACTAAACTCCCCTCCTAATATATGAGCTTCTGACGGGTTAAATCTCTGCCTTTTCACTACAATCAAGAATGCTACTCGGAGCAATCCATTGAGCTTGCTTTACACACAGACACCACCCCCAACACCCAACCCTATGACTGTTTAACTATAATCAGACTAGTGGTCAAGTGTAAACACCCAGAATGATTTCAAATCAAAACATCATTTTAAAAAATACTTAACACTTTTGGGGGAGCATCATGCCTTCCCTGTCTTTGTGTCATATGGTCATGTCAGAACATCCTTCCTGAGGCATTGACCACTGATGGTAGTGTTACATAGTTTCATGCAGTGTGCCTAATGCATTTTGCACACACTGTGCGTCACATCTGGAAGCAGGACTGCAACTCTGAATGAAAGCACTGTAGTCTTGCTTCATTCCACGTCCATTTTTTGGCACTGATTACAAGGCAAACTAGTTAATTATGCTTAACAGTTCAATCTGTAATTGTAAATACAAAGTACTGAGCTAATACAAATCTTTTAAAATGCTTTTAAGTGGGAAAGGTGTGAAACCCACATTATTTAAGCACTTGATATATAAACATTGTGATGAGCTGGCAAGATAATTCAGTACCCAAAGTAAAGGGCTTAAATAGACACATCTCTGAGTCACTATCTAGAAACCGTGGGCAGCAAAGCAAAAGGAGGTGGATCTGCAATATATATAAAAGACATACACACCTCCAGGCTGGTTAAACAGTATGACACACAGGAGACACTCAAGGTGCAATTAACCATTGACAGGACCCCTATTCAAATCATAGCTAGCTACAGGCCCCCAACTTTGACTAAAGATGCCCACTCCACCTATCTGGACCTCTTCGAATCTATCAAGATTCAACCCTTTACCCTGATCCTGGGCGACTTTAACTATCCAACCAGAGACTGGAAGAAGTACTTATGCCAAAACACAAATGTCCAGAGATTTCTTGATTTTGTCAATGCAAATGCTTTGGACCACCTGGTTGACATCCCCACAAGAGATGAAAATATCCTGGACTTGGTATTAACCAACATGAGTAACCACTGCAGCATCCCTACAGTGTCATCCTCCCTGGTAAGATCCGACCACAAAGAGGTCATGTTTGAAGTCACTATCTCCCCCCAACCCCCCCGCCAAGAAAGGGTCAAACAAAAAAACTTCTCCAAAGCTGATTACAACCGCCTGAGGGAAGGTATAAAGAGCTTCACAGCCCTTTCCCGCTCCATAGGAACTGACACATATGTCCAAAATTACACCAAAATACTATATGAGCATTTATGTAGCTGCATGGAATCAGCCCTCCTCATGGAAGAGTAAACCTGTCTGGTGGAAATCTGCAATAAATAAACTCTATAATAAAAGGAAAAAATTGCTGTCCAGGACCAAGAAGGAGCAGGTGCCTAATTCAAAGCAATCACTCCTTAGCCTGAACAAGCAAATAAAAGCACTAGTGAAATCTTCCAAAGCAAACTTTGAGTCCAAACTGGCCACATCTTCTAAAGACAATCACAAAGCTTTATTCACATATGTCCATAATCTCAAGGGAAGCACCTGGATTTGCTCAGAACTGGTGGTCAAGGGCACCACATACACAAACGCCGTAGATATAGCCAGCATGCTGGCAGACAAGTTCAGTGAAGACTTCACCCCTCTGTCCTCTCTATCAGTAAAGCAGGAAATCCCCAGCAACTGCCTCCCTCCCCTTATGTCTAGGGAGCAAGTCATCACTGCCCTCTTAAAGACAAAAAATACAGCCTCCATGGGACCCGATAACATCCCAGGCTGCATCCTAAATGAACTCAGGCAGGAGTTTGCAGCACCATTAGGCACCCTATTCAACCAAAGCCTGAGTACCAGCTTTGTCCCAGCTGAGTGGAGGACAGCCACTGTCATCCCTTTGCACAAAGGTGGAGTGTCGACCGATCCAGGAAATTATAGACCCATCAGCCTAACTAGCCTGATCTGCAAGGCCACGGAGTGGATTATCGTCAACCTCATTAACAAGGACAGTAGCAACCTCCAGACACTCGATCCCACACAGGGATCGGTCTAGGGGCCTTTGTTGTTTGGGATATACTTTTCTGAGGTGCAGGCCCAAACCAGTGTGCTATGGTTGACCAATTTTGCAGATGACTGTTAGCTGGGTACTGTCATCAATTCCCCTAATGATGTGGACATCCTCCAAGAGGACTGGTGCCAGAAGCACGGCCTCAAACTGAATGCCAAAAAATACATCATCACAATTTATCACATTAATAACAGGGTCCTAAGCACGCAATCAGTCATGAGGAATTTGGGCACCTAGGTTTATATCAAACTGACTTTTGACCACCATATTGCCTCAGTTGTACAGAAAGCTTTTTACATGGCCCACCTCATTAGTAAGGGTATCTCATCCAGGGACAAGGTGGTCATAACATCCCTGTACTCTTCCCTTATAAGACTCATTATTAAGTACAATGCCCCTTTTGGCATGTACCTCACAAAGCACATGCAGCAACTGGAGAGACCACAGAAGTTCCTCACTAGGAGAATTCAGGGCCTCAAACATCTACCTTACACAGACAGGCTAAAGGCCCTGTCCCTCTACTCAGTCTCTTACAGACTTCTCAGAGGTGACCTTTTTCTGGCATACAAAGCAATCTCAGACCCTGCCTTGATGGGACTGCTGCATATCCGCAAGTCAAGCTCCACGTGAGTAACCCGCATGCGCGACCTCAGTCTGGTCTGTAAAATCAACAGGACTTGTTGTCGGGACAGATTTGTGTCCCAGAGACTCTCCCATCTGTGGAATAGACTCCCGCTCCACGTCAAGCAGAGTATCTCATTATTCCTTTTTAAGTGCAATCTGGATAACTGGATGGGGAACAGAAAATACACCCTTGGGATTCCACCTGTGTCCCTGCTGGACAGGGGCATCAGGTGTTGACTTGTCGGAACATGGGTTAAATTCTTGGCTAGGCTTGTAAGGACCTCAGCGCCAATAGCCTAGTAACTTCCTACGATCCCATGATCCTATGGAAGACTTATAGGAAGGAGATAGGGGCATTTATTTTGAGTAAGAGCACTGTTTTTTTTTACAAGTTCCATAAGCATCTATTATTTACTAACAACCTCCTTCATTAAAATATATATTTTTATTTTTAACTATTTTATAAAGTAAGCCTAGTGATGCATCAGATTAAGTAGTCCCACCTTTATTCACTTTGTTTAGGGTTAGACGTTTGGTATCTCCACAAACAAAACTGCTATGAGCACAGGAAGCCAGGACAAGTCAATGGCTTAATGACATGGGCAGAATGTAACAATCTGAAGCATCATAAGCTCGGCTCAGCAAAACACAACCAAGAGTAAAAAAAGGAGAAACAAGGAATGACACACAAACTCCAAACTGATTAATTCAGATTTGGGTAGTGGAAGGCAGGGCTCTTTTGCTAAAAAAAAAGTAGGTGTATGTTATTGAAAAGAAAGGAAAAAGAGGGTGATGCTAACAGAATTTATAACTTGAAGGTTAGAAGAGAGCAAGATGATCAGAGATGGATCAAAACCTTTCTATAAGAAAAACAAAAAGAAAAGGTACTTGCGTATTATCGCAACCAGATTTCCGTGGTTGCGAAAAGCACCTACTTGCGGATAAATGAGTGGCTGAACCATTTCTAACTGCTAATCATAGTCATTACTACTGGCCAAAAAGTGTAGATTACTTTAAGGAACAGGAACAGTTTAAGAAATATTGTTCCTGTTTTGCGTGCATTACAGATGCACGCCTGAGTTGTCATGGCTGGTGTCATACAAAGAACTGTTAATATTTACTCACCCACATGTAATGATTTGCCAGGCAGGTCAGAAACCTTGGTAGTACCTATTTTAACACTTCCCATAAAATCATCTGGCTTTTTTTCCACATGGTACGTTATATGACATGAACCTTTATCCCACCGTGTACTGACACTTACACTTGCCTGGTTTGCATTGCTTTCTGCATATTTTTTACATATGTTTGCAACCAGCAGTGAAACCGGAGAAATGGTCACAAACGCGGATAATTACAACTTTAACATGGCTATGAATGTAAGGATATGTAAAAGTTGTTACACTTATTAGCAATGCTTTTTGTTATCAAAGGAAAAAAGGGAGAGTCCGATACTTTGGGCACTAAAAATGACAGCAATTGCTACCTGCTGTTAAACTGATGTTAACCTACCAGTCCGAATCATTTACATCAGAAGAAAGCAGGATGTAAGATTTGAGGCGTCTATAAGGCACGCAAAACAGGAAGAGGATTTCTTAAACTCTTCCTGTTCCTAAAAAGTAATGTACATTTTTTTCCAGTATTAACAGCTTAGAATAACCATTTCAAGTGTTTCCTGCACTCCTATCTGTGCAGGTACGCGCTTTTCGCAACAGCAAAAATGTGGTTGCGATAATACGCAAGTACCAAAGAAAATTATAAAAAAAAATCAGTGCAGCCTCTTTCTTAAACTAATTAAGTTGCTGCAAAACATCAATCTAAAATGCAGCGAATTTAGCCTTTTCAGTTGACCTCGGTGTTCAGACTGCTATGCTTATATTTATTTTGTGTTCAGATCTCCAAAACCAACTATTTCTTAGAAGTTATGTAGAAGCAGCCAGCAAGAATGAAATAGCTTCTCTTGGAAACTCACAACTCTCTATCCAGTCTTATTTATTTTGTTTCTCTTTGCAGTCATGAGGTCAGCCCCTTCAGAGAATATCAACTTGCAGTGGTTTCCATGGCAGCAGAGAAACCAAGTCAAAACAACCAGTCCCTAATGAATCCATTAAATAAAGAGCTATTAGCCTGTAAAAATAAAGAGTGTCGGCTATAAAGTAAACACTTCTGAAAGAGGGTGAGACTGTGGAGAAAAGCATCATTAGAAAATCAGGACCTCACAGACAGCATCCCACATGTTTACTTCTCCCTCAAGACTGTTTTGAGACAAGCACTACCTCAGCAGGATGCATATGCACTGCATGTGCTGTTTCCTGCTTTATTTTTCTCTTAAAGAAAGCTAGACTTAAAGGAGAACCATACCCACAGACTGAAAAAAAAACATGTTTTATTTCATGTCTTGATGTTTCCTATACCACTTTTGGACTCTATATATAATTTTTTTTATATTTTTAAATGTAATTCCAGAGTCCAACTGTGGTGGTGGTGCTGCGGTAGCGTTGTCACCTCACAGTAAGACGTTGTCCTGTTCGATTCTCAGCTAGAGTGTCTTCTGTGTGGAGACATGCGTGAATGGGCGTACCTTGGTTGAAGGTTGTGCATTAGAGCTGGCAACTCGGCACATAAAAATCTACTGCCAATCATTAGCGGACCGGAGTTCCGCTGTGGCGACCCCTAACCGGGAAAAGCCGAAAGACACAACAACAACAACAAATGTAATTCCAGAGTCCACCCGCATGGGGTCTAGCATCTTGATTTCTAGTCGGCCCACATGGGGTCCAGCATCTAGATTTTTAGGTATCCCACAATGCAGTGTTTGGATTTAAAATACTACATCAGAGCCCTAAAACTGTCAATGCATAGACTATACACGTGTTTTCAAACATACCCTGCTTTCTTTTAGTCAGTCAGGTTTAATTACCATTTCATGCTTTTCAGTGACTACTTAAAAGTCAAACAGGGATAATCACAAAGAACAGTATTCACATTGCCTGTTATTTCTTTTTCTTTCTAAAGTTTAAATTTTCAATCTTTTGTTATGCCTGAGTTGTAGTCCTTAAACTCATCTCCCCTCCGCTCTAAACACCTCCCCTTTATATCTATCAAAGTGGCAAAGGTAATTTGAGCTGTTTCCTGCTGTGGACAAAGTCCATTTACTAGTTCCTTGTGCTATCCACCTACTTAAGAGTAGGACACTTATTTTTGGTGCACCATAGCCTCTTTCTGTTCTCAAATTTTAATCCTTACTACCTACTGTTTTGTAACACATTGTTTGGCAAACAGTTTAACTTCATTTTTCAGAGATTCCTGAGAAAGAAAAAATCTTAAACAATTGTGTCACAAATGCTGTAAAAAATAAAACATTTTGTGCAATATTACATGAACTTTGACTCCTACTGTTGTTTGTTTCTTGAATAATTATGCAGAACTCTCATTGTATTTTTGATTTTTCTCGGGTCCATTCTGAAAATGGGCACTACCCAGCAGGGCCAACCTGATGAAAAAATGTAAATAGGTAAACACAGGAATCACTAGCAGCCCCTTACCCATGAAGCATAAGGTGAAAGAAAGACAGTTAGGAATCAGCAATCCCTTAATGTATGAGAGATCCAAACCATGAAGGGTTAGGTATGTTAACATTGACCTCAAACTTTATTCAAAAGGAAATGGACTGCCACTCTATAGGGCAGCTCTGAGTAATAAGCTCAGCTCATCAGGTGTCAGTCAAAAGGTGAACAACATCATGTTGCACAACCTTTAGGTGTCCCATGTCAGTACTGTCAAAAAAACAAGATAAAAGGTATTACTGTAGTACAGACATGAAGACATTAATGTATTCACAACTTTCTCCAACTCATTTAAGAGAATCAGATGTTTAACCCCACTGACATCTCTAATATGGAAAAAAAAAAGATTTTTAACTACAAGTGATACCTTGACCCATAATGTTATCTGATGATCAGAGATAAAGGTAAACACACCTGGAATATAAATTCAAATCTACTGTTATCCATAAAATATAACACAGGAAAGGGGTGAAATATCAGAATGTCTGAGGGTAGCAAGGAAATTCATTTCCTCTGTCTTACTTGGGCTCAGACACACCTGACTGCTCCTTATTCAGTTCGTGTCACTGTCCAAACTGAGCTCAGATTTGTCACGGGTTTCTGAGGGAAAGAGGGGGTGCAGATGAGTGTCAGAGTAAGGAAAAACCCTCAAATCTCCTTCAAATGGTACCTCCCAAGTTGAGGCATATACACACAGAATAATAAAGGACAAAGGATGGAGACATGAGTCCACATGAAGAAGGGTGTGTGTGATGAAAAATTAATACTACCAGAAACTAACCTTTGCATATGCTCTGAATAATGAGAGGTGAGCCATCTGAACAATGTGGAACTCATAAATATCTTGAATCCCGCAGACTCTCCAGCAAGATCCCGAGATCCACAATGTGAAATACCTCTAAGAGATCAAGGAGGAGAAAAATGGGCCTACAAAGTGTACAACAAACCACAGGACACTAAGCAAGTGTCAGTGTTTTAATCCAGTGGGGATAATGTGCCACCATAACAGCAATGGGACTAAAGTACAAGAAGCACACAAGTATTAGTAAAATCCCATTTGAACAGTTCAGTGCAAGACTTGTAGTCCATGGGGTCTAAACTATCAGTCCACATCACCACAGTGACATATAGGTAAATTAATGTTTGGAAAGTTACACAGTCCACAACTGCACACAACAACAGTGCCATGTACAGCCTGCAGTGACCTTGTGCACAGAAAAAAAGTGAGTATCTATGTGAGCATGCAGAGCCTGTGTATGGCAATGTGGGTAAAAGGAATAGGCATGATAGTCATCATGCATGCAAAAGCCACAGGTCAGAGGTATACAAGGATTATCAGAGGGCTAAGGGGGTCACAAGATATACACAGGATAGTGTATACTGAAGTGCAGAGAAAATAGGAAATGAAGTTTGATAAGATAATGCAAAAAGGTGGTACAAACAAGTGCATAAAGGTGGTGGGCACGGTGCAGAAAAATATTAACTTAGTGAATGGGTAGCATTTTTCACTGAAAAGGATATTAGAAAAGGCAGCAGCAAAGATGTGAATGGTAGTAATGGTGAGAGGATAACAGTTGGATTCAGGCGTTGAGGAAGGTAAGTAAGCTATATATACCAAAACAGTGACATAATACATACAGGCAAGACAGTGCTACATCATGCATGCAACAATACACAGAGCCAAGAAACAAAGGGCAGCAGGCTGTTTTCCTTTACTATCATTTATTATCATTCCCAATATGATCTGCTGCCTCCTTGAGAGACTTGTTTCCAGAATCAACTCCAAATGACAAGATTTTGTCTCTGCAGACTATGAAGAAGCATTTAACACTGCAGTCAGTAGAACCACCTGTGTGTTCATCAAATATCTGGTACAGCAGCTGTGGAACCTATGCCAATACACCCTAAACAACAGTACTGTCTTAATGCGGCTGTTGCATCTTCATGGCAACAGCTACAAGACAGCTTGCAGAACACCAATGATATTTATGCATGTCCATGAAACCAGACTTTCCACCTTTATCATGACTCCAGTTATGGCACTACATGTTACTGGAGCAACATGCAGTCAGTCTTCTTGGCATCCTTCAGCTATCTGTTGTGGAGGAATCCCGCAAAGCCTGAAAGCACTACTATGCAGAACTGCAAGTACTGTAATATATACAAAACTCAGAAGAGGAGGTATATTTGTTAAGCCACATTTGAATGCATAAGATGCTGTGAATTAATATAAGAAGTGAGCACAGTCTGTACATGCAGGTATTTCTGGCACCACTGTAACACATCAACACTTTTACTGTGCTTTATATGTCACCTGTAGGGCAATATAGGTTCATACATAGGTACTAGGCTATCGGTCCAAGGGCCTAAGTAATCCCAGCCAACAAGGTTCCCTGGCTTAATCCACCCAAGAAAGTTAATTTCCTGTGCCCCTGTCAAGCTGAGCCACAGAAGTGATCCCCGGGGTGTATTTCCTATTTCCCAGCCACTCATCAAGATTTTTCTTGAAGAGTGCTAATGAGGAACTTTGCTTGACATAGATGGGTAGCTTGTTCCAGAGTATAGGAAGTCTCTGGGACAGGAATCTATCCCTCCAGCATGTCCTGTTTATTGTGGTGACAAGGTTTAGGTCCCTAGAGCGTGTAGCTCGGAGGGGATTGGGATTTCTTAAGGTGTAGCATGTCCAACAGCTCTGGGTTTATCATAGCTTTATATGTTAGGCAGAGATCTCCTCGGAGTAGGCGATATGCTACAGAGTAAATCTGGAGTTTTTTGAGATGGTCAGTGTAGGGCATCTGTTTGAGGCCAGTAATCCTCTTTGTGAGGTACTTCTGTGGCCTTTCCAGCTGCTGCAGATGTCTTGTGAGGTACATTCCAAAAGGGGTGTTGTACTCTATAATGGGTCTAATGAGTGCCGAATAGAGGGGAGCAATGACCTCTTTTTTACTGGATGAGAACCCTTTTGTGATGAGGTGTGCCACATAGAAGGATGTCCTGACTACTGCGGCGATGTGATTATCAAAGGAGAGACAACTGTCCACTTGGGTCCCAAGGTCTCTTATTACACATTTGATATTAAGTAGACTGCTGTTTATGTGGTAGTTCATGGGTACAGAGTTTTTTATCAAAGGGGATGACAATGCACTTTTTGGCATTGAGCTTGAGGCCATGCCTCTGACACTAGGCATCTGTCTCGGTGAGGCCCTTCTGTAGGATGTCCACATCATTTGGTGACTCGACTATGGCTACTAGTTTGCAGTCATCTGCGAACTTTGTTAGCCAGAGACCTTCTGTGTTAGCCTGTACTTCAGAGAAGTAGATACCAAATAGGAGATGCCCCAGGACTGAACCCTGTGGTACTCCACTTGTCACTGGTTTGAAGTCAGATTTGGAGTCTGCAACTTTTACAGTGTGGGTTCTGTCAGTGATCCAGTTGGCAACCCATCTTGTGACATACGGATTTATACCTAGTTTAGTGAGTTTAGCTATAATTCCAGAATAGGGGATGGTGTCGAAAGCCTTGGTGAGGTCAAGATAGACTGTGTGAACCACCTTACCCTCGTCTACGGCTTTGGTGACTGCCTCATAGAAGTCGATCAGGTTCAGAAGGCATGATCTGCCTTTCACAAACCCAAACTGGGTGGTGTCCAGAGTTTGGAGGTTACCAATGTCTTTTTTTATGAGTTTGATGATGATACGTTCCATGGCCTTGCAGACCAGGTTCGTCAGGCTAATAGGGCAATAGTTCCCAGGATCAGTAGTGGCTCCCCCTTTGTGGAGTGGGATAACTGTTGCTGTGCGCCATTCAGTGGGCACGAAGCCTGATGTGAGACTATGACTGAACATGGTACTTAGGTGGGGAGCAGTTCATTCTGAAGTTCATGTACAACGCAGCCTGTGATGTTGTCCGGTCCCAAAACTGCTGTGTTTTTGGTTTTAGAGAGTGCAGCTTTTACCTGCATAGATGTGATTACAGGGACTCTGCATTCTTCCTGTATAGATATGGGCCCTTTAGGGGGTGAGAGGGGGGTAAAGTTAGCATTGAATCTATGTGCCAGGATGTTGACAACAGTTGGTTCTGTAATTTTCGTGCCGTTGCACTGTAACTCAGAGCAGATCTGGGTGTTGCCACTGAGATTCTTGACATAGCTATAGAATGCTTTGTGGTTGTCCTTAGAATCAGTGGAGATTTTGTTTTCGTAGCTAGCTTTGGAGGATCTTATAAGGGATCTCAGCTTCTTACTGAGGCTGACCAGGGAGCTCCACCACTCATGGGATTTTACTCACTTTTGCAACAGTTTCTTCCTTCTGTTGTAGAGTTTGTTTATGGCAGGGGACCACCAGTTTGGCTTCATTTTTTTAGAGGATAGCGTCTTGTTTCTGTTTGGGATAGCATGATCCATGCGCTTGTGTAAGTGCTTATAGAATGTATTTGTGTAGGATTCAGCAGTCGTATCTGTATTGTTCATTTGCATGGGTGTCATGAAGTTTGCCACTTCTGTCTTTCGAAGCATGAAGTTGGCTTTGGAGAAATTTTTTACTGTGGTTTCCTCAATGGTGGGTGGGGCGGGATGTGGATATCTAGGGTGATTAGCTTATGGTCTGATGTGACCAACAAGGTGATGATTTCAGGTGTGGAACACCGGTCACTCATGTTGGTAATGACTAGATCTAGGATACTCTTGCCCCTGGTGGGGGTGTGGATAAGTTGATCCAGGGCATTGGAATTTATGAATTCAAGAATGCGAAGAGCGAAGGAGTTGGTACATGAGTAGTTTTCCCAGTTAATGGTGGCGTAGTTGAAATCGCCCATTATTAGGGTGTTTGGTTGAACCCTAATATTTTCCAGTATATCAAGAAAAGAGGAGTGGGAATCCTGGGGCATGGTGGGGGATCTGTAGCAAGCTACACTTTGGATTGCAGTTTTGCCCAGAGTTAGTTGCACTTGGATAATCTCGGATGCATTATGCTACGCAACTAGCCTGGAGGTGTGGATATCCTTAATGAATATGGACACACCTCCGCCTTTGGTGTTCTGGTCCAGGTTAGATGGCCGAAAAGTGTGGTATGAGTTATAGTGCCTAGTAATGCAGGGGTGCTCTCTACAGCCTTGAACCAGGACTCAGTCACTGCATAGATATTGATGTTCTCCATTTTGAGGAGTGCCTTGAGTGAGTGCATTTTGATATTTAGACTTCTAGCATTGAGTAGCATTATCCTCCATGTTTGCTTGCCTGTTCCTGTTACGGTGGTGAATTTGTCATTTGTACCTTGCCTAAAAAAGGCACTATAGGGGCGGCAAGAGCCTTAGCCAGTATCCTGAATTCCAGGGGCAACAGCTGCAGGCCATCTCTGGCAAAGCATCGTGGTCTGTCGACCATGTCATCCCAGGCAGGCAGATACTGGATTCCTACAGAATGACACCAGAAGCTTACAGATGTACATGATACAAGAGAGATTGTGTAACACAGCAATACATTTACACAGCAAGAAGTCCGAACACAACAACAACAGTGCAACACAAAGTATAACCAAGGGTGCAACACAGCATTATGAACACTGTGAAAGCAGGTAAGCAAACATGCTAGTTTGGCTGACCCTACAACATCCAGTGTAACAGCAACACGGTATTAAAATACACATTAACAATGCAGCATGGGAAGAGTCAATACACAGACTCAGACTCACAGGGCAATTAACACATGCACAGGCTCACCAAATGGACGGAATGAAACCATGCATAACAATATGTTTCAACCCAGAGGGAAGCAGAATGGAAGAAAATGCCACTGTTGTTGGTGGGTCTCGATGCACAGAAAGCATTTGACAAAGTGCTGGGACTTCATGAGCACAGCAACTGAAGCATTTGCATTCCTTGATAAAATTATAAGGTAGATTAGGAGGATATATGAGGGATCAGAGGCAAAAATTAAAGTGGGTGGGGGTCTTCCCTGATAATCTCTGCTTCAGCAGAGGAACCAGGCAGGAGTGTCCTCTCTCCCCTTTGTTATTTGCATTATATTTAGAACCATTGGAAAATAAAATAAAGGACTCAGAAAAATCAATTCAATTGGTGTGGTAGTCAATGAAAGCTGTCTCTCTCTATTTGTGGATGGCATTATTTTACACTTGACAAAACCAGAAAGGGATATTACAGTGCTGTGGACTATATTGAGACAGTTTCAAACCTTTTCGGGATAGAAAATTTAAAAAGCTGCAACAAGGGCAATAGCTGTAAATTATCTACCCACATATAAATTGTTTCAGTAATATCCATATTTATGGGGACATAATAAAATGTAGTATTTAGGACTATGGGTTAAAAATGATTCTGGTATGGCAGCAAAGGATATGTGGGAAGAGACTAAACAAAAGATAATGCAAAAACTGATAAAATGGAAGCTCTGTTATATGGATATCGATAGTAAGATACAAGCAGTTAAAATTTTTTAGTCCCTTTAGTCTTGCACATAGGTCAGGGATATTTTTATCAACCATATGGAAAGTTGTGAATAGCAATTAACAAAGAGCTGAAGGATTTTATCTGGGAGAGGAAGATGGCAAGAGTCAAGTGGGATAAATGTATTCTTCCAATAGAACAGGGCAGATTGGGATTACCTGATTTGAAGGGGTATTTTAGAGCAACACCGTTAAGGCTCTTAAACATAGCACAAGCAAAACAACTATACTTCAAAGTGGAAAGAGATGATGATGATGATGATGATGATGATGATGATGAAACAGGGGGGAAGCTCAAGAAACAAGGAGAGACTGGGATTTTGGATGCAAACCTTTAAGGAAAATAATAATCATATAGAATGTTATATTCATAAAGTAGCAGAAAGTATTCTAAGAACTAAGCTAACACCAGAATGGAGAAAGGAAATTCTGTTGACAGGGATGACTGCAATTAGGGATGCACATGTTAGGCAAGATGGGCTTGGAATTTATTGGTATTGGGAGTAAATAATGAGAGAGGGAAAGGTAATAGAATGGGAAGACGTCAAGAACCTATTTGGACAGCAGGTTAGAGATTGCCTTCCCTATCAAGGACTGGTATCACAGTATAGGCAAAGAGAAATAAACAGGGGGTCCTAAATGAAAGACCAGCACTGGTAGAGTTTTTAGTACAATCTAAAACAGAAGTTGCCATTAAAAAAGGAATAATTAGCACAGCATATAAAATATTGCATGATAACTATAAGAATCAATCAGAGGAGATTAGAAAGGATTGGGAAGAGAGATTGGATAAGCAATTCACAAAGAAACAATGGAGGATATATGTATGTCTCCCAAAAATGCAACAAAGTCTAGAAGATTTAAAATGCTTGCTCTGAAGTGTTTACATATGTATTTTTATACCCCAAGTAGACTCCAAAGAATTTTTCCTCAGGTAGACAGCAAATGTTGGAGGTGTGATTGGGGAGAAAGAGGTAACTGGTGACTGGGAACATATTTTTTTGTGTGTGTAATTGGTTGGTAGACTTCAAAAACTTTAAGGATTCCCTACAGACTTTTTGTCACATATACTAGGTAAACAAACTGGTGTAACTAAGGAAACTATTTTCTTGTGCTAAGATACAGAATTGGAATTGCCTAGACACAGTCAGGCCTTGCTGAGTCTAATTATGATGGTTACCAAAAAAGGTCAAAAAGAATCGTTTCCCTACATACAGCCACTTGCTCACCCAATATTTCTGACAGGGAATTTTTTAAATCTGCCAACTCATTTCACTCCAAAAACATGTTCCCAGCTACCTCTTTCTTCTCCATTATGGTTCCAGCATTTGCTATCTACCTAAGGAAAATTATTTCAAAAAACATCTATGCATATACTTCCAAGTTAAAATCCTAAACCTTCTGGACTTTGTTGCATACTTGGGAGTGTTATATATATGTGTGTATGTGTCTTCCCATTGTTCTCTTGTGAATTACTTTTCTATTCTCTCTTCCCAATTTTCACTAACCTCCTCTGACTGATTCTTATAGTTATCGTGCAATGTTTTATATATCCTACTAATTATCCCCTTTTTAATACCAATTTCTGTTCTACCAAAACAAGTCCTTCACTTAGGAATTCCCCATACCTTTCTCTTTGTCTGTACATTGATATCAATCCCTAATAGGGAAGGCAGTCTCTACCGTGCAGTCCAAACTTCTTCTCATCCCACTGTATTAACTTTCCCTCTCTAGTTATTTCCTCCAGATATCTTGGTTCCCTTACCAGTTTTCTCTGCTAAATTCCAGCTCCCCTGACTATTTTGTATACCCCTACTTGCAGTCATTCTTATTGGTAAAATTGCCTATGTCCATCCACGTGTAGGCTTAGTTCTTAGAAGTCTTTCTGCAACATTATGGATATAACATTCTGTATGGTTGTTATTATTCTCCTTAAGACTCTGCATCCATAATCTTACTCTCTCCCTATTTGTTGTCTCCCCCACTTCATCAACATTCCTTTCCTCTTTGAATTATAACCTTCTGCTTGTGTTATGTATATAAGTCTTAACTGTGCAGCTTTAAAGTATCCCTTCAAATCAGGTAATCTTAAACCACTTTGTTCTATTCTGAGGATTGCCTTATCCCATTTAACTATAGCCTTCTTTCCCTCCCAGATCAACTCTTTATTACATATTTTCCACAACATCTCCTCTGGTAGATAAAAATATGCCTAACCTGTATATAAAACTAAAGGAACTAAAAACATTTTCACTACTTGTATCTTACTATCCATATCCATAAACAAGAGCTTCCAGTTTCTCAGTTTTTGTATTATCTTTTGTTTAGTCTCTTCACATATAGCCTTAGTTGTTATAACAGAAATTACTTCATCTTATCATGTCTCCATAAACATGGGTACTGCTGAATCAATTTGTTAGTGGGTACATAATTTGTGGCTATAGCCTTTGTTTTATCTTCATTAATTTTATATTCTGAGAAGACTTGAGACTTATCTCAAAATGATCCACAACACTGAGCTGTCATTTGCTATGTTAATCAAGTACAATATATCATCTGCAAATAAAGCCAATTTTTCTTGACCACCTTGTCATTTATATCCTTGAATTTCTGAGTCCCTTGTTTTCTTTGCCAATAGTTATAAATGTAAAGCAAATAACAAATGGGAAAGAAGCCACCCCTGCCTGTTTTCCCTGTTCAAACAACGTATCAGAGAGAAACTCTCCCACTTTAATTCTTGACTCTGAGTCTTCATGAGTAGTACTTAAAACTGGAACCCACAGATGGAAAAGCATACAATTAGCCAAAAAAGAAAACATTTTCTATGGAGCTTTGCATATAATAGCTACTAAGATATGCCTCCTACTCAGCCAATACCATCACAGTAAACTTGCTATGTTGTGGGCCTGTGAACCAGGGCTGGAGACTTGGACTGCTGTTCCATGTTAGGTCTTCAAATACACTTCTTCAAAGCAACAGGGTATTGCAGGGAACCACGTGAGATTATTATAATTAACTCAGGCATTTGCTCTAGTGCTTTCAACAAGGCCTTCTAAATGAGAAAGAAGAAAATATTAAGTATGATTCATTCATTCATTTTCTGTTACCTGATTATTCAGAGGTGTGAGGAAGCCCAACTTATCCCAGCACTCATTCGGTATAAGATTACAGAATCATTCCTGGACACAAAGCTACTCCTATGTAGGACAGATACACACACAAGCACACACTGCTACACATATTGCACACACTTATGAGCACTTGAGAGGCTCACAATTCACCTATCAACAACTTTATGAGACTTGGGGGGGAAAATGGAGACAGAGGTGAAAACCCATAGAAACTCCCCACAGAAGGCACCTCACCTAGGAACACTACTGTCAACAAAACAGTAAGAGGCAACAATTCTAACCACTGCCACCTTTCTGTCTAATGTACAAAACAAATATAAATATCTATAAATTCCACCAACTTAATTTTTAAACAGCAAAACAAAATAGAGAAACTTTTTTCCCTGACATGAACTTTCACCTCCCAGCAAAGTCTCCACTGACACATATTAAGCTAGTTCTCACATGTGAAATACTAATACCATCCAGCATACCTCAAAACCTCTTGGAGCAAGAAATCTGGGCAAAGCCATAAGTAAAAGTGAGACACCAAAAATAGGGACAATTTTTAAATATTGCTCTTACAAACTTAGCAAGTTGATAGAATAACAGGTTTTGCATTAGTATGAATTTTCTGAAGGGTATGAAGTCTGAAACTCAAATGTCTGTCATTATTTTCTAACTTAGGTCTTTAATGATTTGCCAATACTTTGTCAGAAAACCACAATTTTGTGAAAAACGGACCAAAAATATGAGGTAAAAATCTGGACATTCTGTGAAAATCTGTACAACTGTGAGGTATGCCATCCAGTAAGTTCAGGAAAAGTTCTGCATACTCCCCTGTATACCAACAGCCTAAAATAAAACATGGTTCTAAAGAAGTATTCACTTCCTCCCAGCTCAGGTGATTACACTGCTCATTTTCTAATGCACTGCACCAAAGCTTTACTACTTAAGAAGTAAAACAGTGATCAAATGGCTGGAAAAGACCTGTACTGCATAAAAACAGCATTTGTGTCCTACAAGTAATATACAGTTTGGACTCTAGAAGGGTCCAAGAACTGCTAAGGGAAAGGCATTGAAAGGAATTGCAAGAGAACTCTCTAGCCCATCAGAGAAACATGTGGAGTGAAGACAAGAGGGCTGTGAATTTATAGACTATAAGGTTATGAAGTGGCAAGGGTGCATCCCCAGAGGGACGGTTCAGGAAGCACCATCACTTATGAGCTATATGATGCAGACAGCATAAAGGGATATTTTGGGAATATCCTCATTATGCCAAGACCACTACATTTTTATCTTTCACTGAAGGGAAGAACTGCAACCTGTTGATTCTATGAGATCCAGGAGGATGGGAAATACATAAACTAGAATCTTGGCCATGCAGGCCACTGACAAGGTAGGAAGGGCCATCAGTTCAGCTCTCCAGCTGTCTGAAATGCTTCCTGTCTCTAACAGAAATCAAGAAAGCCACAATGGTCAGAAAGATCTGTGATAGTACTAATAAATATGTCTTCCTGTTTACTGTGATTCCCACAGAATAAATGAAGGGCAGTATACAACAGACAGCCTGGCCTAACTTCATCAATGAAAGACTTACAGTGAACAGCAATTCATGTAAGGGAATAGTCAAATCCTTGAATAAACCAATGAATACCACTCATAAACACTTTGTAAAGACTCTTGGGGCTGATAAATGGCCATACAGCAAAGCTCAAAACTGATAATTTATTCAGTTATACGTAGAATCATATACATAACATTGGGTTCCTGAAAACGCTAATGTGCTGGAAGGTATCCTCCATTCCAGTAGGGAATTCCTATTCCTTGCAGCAGGAGAGGAAAGGATGGATTAAAGTATCAATATAAGTGAAAGGGTATTCAAAAGTATGCATAGAAGGCACTAAGATCTGGCCAAAGTCCTCCTAAGGACCAAGAAGAACCAGAACTAAAGCACTCTGTTCTTATGCAATAGGAAAAGCCTCTATTGCCCTTCTGTCAAGCAAACAGCAAGCCTGATGGCTCAATTCCACCAAAGTGTCACCACAATGAGAAAAGAAGGACAATCTACCATCTCTGAAAATATATCTCACTTTCACTGTAAGCCAAGCTTGTCCAAGATATGACCTTAGGGCCATAATCCAGCCTCTGGAGCCATTCCATCCAAGCCTCCTCCCAATATTGAAAACATAAATATACTGCAGTTTTGTCCATTTATACTGCTGGACCTTCTGACCCCTTCTGTACACAACTGATATCTTAAATTATTATTCATTGCACCATAGTCAGCACATTTTGTTTGTAAACTCTTGTGCAGTGCAGTGCTGAAGCTAAGATACATAAAATCTGGTGTCATCCTTACAGCTTCATGCACTTAGGGGATAACTAGCACACATTTGTACCCCAGAGCTGTGTGCTAAGTGATGTATCCCTTAGCCACATGCCACAGGAACACTACAGCGCAGCTAGTGTTGCTGTACTCTCTGTGACTCAGCTCTAGCATGAAACCTGGAGCTATGAGGTAGAAGCCTGTACAGTGAGCATTCTGTCACATACACAACAGTATTCTAGTAAGTAACTGCATTCTGTCAGCAGTGGATGGTTAAACTTGCAGTTTAGACTTGAGCCATGGCGCTTTAAGCTGGGCACTGTCCACTAGACCACATGATTGTGTAGAGAAAGCAATTCTTGGCATCTTCTTTTGTACAATTAATATGAGTGTTGAGATGGAATTCGGGACTGAACCTTGCTGGTCTGATGTGGGTGCTGTACCCACACGGCTACAAGACAACACTAAGGACACTACACTGGTATAACTCCTAACCATCCTGCAAACATCAGTTACTGATTTACAGTACAGGCCTGAACTCAGAAGCTATAATGGTAACATTTTGCCCATCAGGCTACTTTGTCACATGGCAGATTTACTAAGTTAAAACATGGAATCCAAATATACTGTACTTTCACTAGGCTGATACATGATATGCAAAGTATCATCCACTTAACAATCTATAGTATTGTTGATTTGTTTCCATATTTGACAAAGTCTCCAGAGCTCACAAGAATGTTAATCAGCTTACTATTTCACTTGTTTCTTTTTTGATAACTTTTCTACAGATTCTTATCACAAGACTATAACGATTAGTACTGAAGACTGTGTTTTCAATAGCTCATGGTCTGAGAAATATTTCAGCACTGAAAAAGGGTACCATTTTCTGCTTAATCTGTCAAAAAACTGAATACACACAAAACAGTACAACACAACGCATCACAAGACATGCAGCTAAATGTGACAGTCATACAAGGACAGCTGTTGGATGACATAATTAAAGTCAAGAAACAGAGCATTAGCAACCAGTAGTCTTCTTAACAAAATCAAAAACAAAAAAAACATATTTGGAATTAGCAAACAAACTCCACTATTGGACAATGGAAAAGATAAGAAAGTGAGGGAAAGTATTTCCAGATGGTGATATATATATATATATATATATATATATATATATATGTGTGTGTGTGTGAAGATGTGAGCGACCAAGTAGAGAAAGCCAGTGCTTACAAATCTGCACCTCTCACATCATAAGAATACAAATCAAGTTGAGGACTTGTCATCAGACCTCAAGAGATAATATCTGCATAGCACTCTGTCAAGACACTGATGTTGGTGATATTGCTAATGTGGCCATATTTAGATAAGGACTTATTCAATCTTTTTTGCGGTGCTTATGCAATCAAGAAAAACATAACTAGATGCAACACTTTTAAGAAACTGACATGGATGCTTTAAAAATAAACTTTGGTGTATCACAATTAATGGTACCCCCTCCAAAACTGGGAGTAATGGATTTTTAAGTACTTCAAAAATTCAAGTGAGCTTGTGAAAAAAGCTTCACAATGAAAGAGATCATGAAAACCATCACTGAAACTGACTTGATAACCATCAGAAGTCTGAATCCAGAGATTTCAGACTCCTTCTTGAGGATGTAGGGATGGATCATGATAATACAATCTACTTCCGCCAATATTTGTTGATGACCAGGGCAGTCACGGTAATCAAATCTGGATTACTGCAAGAAGAAATAAAATTCAGCATGGGCAAAGATGTCACATGCTTAGGGAATGGCAAATGACCAGGTATTCCTTATTCACATCACTGTATTACTTCAATGTCAAAGTGCAGGGAAAGTATCGACCGGCCATCAAAACATGTGAACAGTGCTTGCTTGTTTATCATGCATTCATGTATTTGTATGTGTGCATTTAATTAATTATTTATGTACTTTACATTTGGTTTAAAGGCACTTTTCAGACATGACCTAGGCCATTTAAGCAAATGCAGTGAGGAAACAAACATCAACATTTAGATAATGTTACAAACAACAAGAATACAACAAATAGCAGAATGTAAGCATCATTAACAGACATTAGAATGTGAACACTGTAACAAGCATTAGTAAGACAACATACACCAGCATATAAGCATCAATTATGCACAATCAGAATGTAAAACACTTCAAGTTTTGCAGGATATGCATGTACTGTACATTAACGTGGAGAGGAACTAAAACTAGAACTTTTAAGAAAAAAGATGCATTTTAAGGTTTTTATGAGACAGCTCACTCAATCGCTGTTTGTTTTCATTAAATTCTCTTTTTGTTTTGATTGCTGTATACATTTTTACTGTATTGTGTTAAGTTCTTTCCCCTTATATATAAAAAGTCAGGCCAGAAAGCAAAGTTGTTCCCTTGATGAGTCACAGAACCAGGAAGATCTATCCCACGCTCACACAACGTTTCTGCCATTTCTAATTTCTCCAAGTCTTTTGGGTTCTAATAGCATGATGGGAATGGACCCCATTTCTAAGTCAAAGTACGATTAAAGTTCATGAAATTAGTATTGTTTCACTGTTTGATGTCAGACAAAAGTGCTCTTCGCAGCACCCGCAATGTGCCCAGTAATGACTCCTTCTGCAGTTCGTATGGTGTTACATGAATTGGTAACATATCTAAATACGATTGTAAATTCTTTTATAAGACCTGTTGCTCCTACTACTATTGGAACTGTCTGGGTATCTTTCTTCCACATGGCTCTCGTTTCTGCCTGCAGAGCCAGGTATTTTATGACTTTGTGTCTCTCTGTATGCAAGACACTGTAGTCACTGGGTGTGGTGATTTCAATGATCAATGCTATTTTTGTCTTCTTTTCTTGGACCACTATATCAGTTTTTCTACCACCTATCTTTTGAACTGTTGGTATTGGGTGATCCCATGTGACATAAACTTCATAATTTTCTATTATTCTTTTTGGCTCATGTTTCCAGTGTTTTTCAGCCACTTTGATACCATAATGTTTGCACAATCTCTAGTGTAACAGTCTTGCCACATTATTATGCCTTTCAGTATACAGTCCCTCTTTCATTAGTACGTGACAACCAGCAACACGGTGTGTGAATGTTTCCAATTCGGTTTTACAAAACCTACATGTCTGTTTCTCCCACATATAGTCATTGGACTTTGTAAACCAGTGTGTATGTAGCCCACTATCTTGGGCTACCAATATTAACTTTTCATTTCTTGGTTTGAATTTGCCTCTCCTTAACCATTCCTGCATTCGTTCTTGATCAACATCAGGCTCTTCCAGAAGTTTTCTATACTTGCAACTATATTTATGTTTTTTCCACATTTCTTCCCTTCTCATCTGGTCCTTCACCTTATATTCTTTCTTTTGTAACCATGCCCAACCCCCCTTCCATAATGAAAACCAGGTCATCAAGAAACCTTCGAAAATATATCACATGGAATTCTTCTCTAAGAAGTTCCAACACAAGGTGCTCCCTTTTTCATTATAGAAGGGGGGGTTGGGCATGGTTGAATCTTTTGCTAATAGGTTGAATGAACCATCTGTTTTTTTAAGGTTTGTTTTAGGTGATAAAGGAACCTGCATTAATTATTTGGATGTCAACCTAAAATGGGACAACATCAGCAAAAATTTTCTAAGTACGATTTATAGGAAGAAGACTTTCATGAACATTTATTTACATCAGTCTAGTCAACACTCAAAGTACTTCAAGGACAACATTCCCAAAGGGCAGTTTATTAGAGCCAGCCGGATGACCAGTGATGATCATTTGCTGGCCAGTGAATAGGAGTATATTATTAAATTATTTATTGATAGAGGCTATAATGAGAATTTATTAAGAACAAAAGTTAAAAGCGTTTGGAACAAAAGAGACACTTGGTATGCTCCCATTTTAAAGAAAGCTTTGAAAGACAATTATAGTGGTAAGGATATGGCTGATCAAGAGCACAGTCATTTGTATTTCAGTACGCAAATGACTTTAGATGGGGGCATCATTCGTAAGGTTGTTGAGAAGAATTGAAAAATTATTGAAGGGAATCAAGAATCATTGAAAGTTGTGGGGATAAGACCTAAGTTTGTGTATAGAAATGACAACAACCTTAAAACGTTATTAGAAAAAGGAGAAGACACAGTGAGTTCCAAAGTGTCTTCCAAAAACAGGTCACATGGTATGTACAAGTGTCAAGGGTGTACTATGTGTAGGTACATCTTAAGAGGGTCCATAAATTGAGCTTCCCCACCTCGCCTATACCATCAAAGTGCCAGGAACTTTCTGTTGTAAAAGTTATGGGGTGGTTTATGTAGTGGTATGTGGCCAATATCAGGAATTTTATGTTGGAATGACAACTAGGAGTTTGCACACAAGGATTAGAGAACACATGTATAGTATGAAAAAGAAAGAAAAAAAATGCTTTGTATAAGCATAGTCTACAGTGTATTGGGTTAAAAAAATGTATTTTCAGTTTTGGAACAAGGCAAAATGAGTTTGAGAGGGGGTGATTTTAAGAATTATCTAGAGCAGAGGGAGGCCAGATGGCAAATCAAGTTAAACGCAGACAAAAAAACCAAGCCTAAATGATGTAATAAATATTAAATGTTTAAAAAAAAAAAACGCAGGGTATATGTGAACAAATAGGGCTATAGTATAAGAAACATTTTATTGAGTATTTTGTAATAGTTCTTAAGATGATCCTAGATGATTTAGAATACATTAATTTTATTTGATTGATTAATTAATTGATTCTTACTAGTGTGTTGCCTTTTGGGGGTTTTATTACTTCTGATGAAGTCTTGCTGACGAAAGCATTGATTAAAGGAGGTTTACGCTAAATATTTGTGGTGTTTCAGACTCTGGCGAAGTGTTTTTGTTATTTTACTTGATTTTTTGGGACACTTGGCACGTTTTATTTTTTAGTTATTTTTAAATGCTGATGTCCTTCTGGGTCTTAATGATAATTTAAATATTAAATGCACCTTAAGATGGTATCATTAGGAAGTGACATTGTTTTTTAATGTTTTGGCAGTTCTTTTGACTGGCCACTTAATTCTTTAAATATTGACATATTTTTTAATGTTTGCATCTTTTTCTGAAGAAGTTCAAGAATAAACTTGAACAAAAACACTAATTTTATTTGTTCAGTCACTGTTGTTGTTAGCATCCATAGTCCGAAAGGTTTTTTTGTTTATGTAGTTTTGCTGTCTTCTTTTGGCATTTTTTTTAATAAAATGGATACTTTTCTCATCCCTAAAAAGAGAAGCCCTAAAGAACAACTTTGATCTATCTTTTGACATGTGGAGAGTTCTTGACTAAACTGTTTTCTTTTTTATTGTTATCTGGAAACTGTTCTGATTCATTTTTTTAAATATGTGCACTTATTTGTACAAAATAAGTGATTTAAATAAAGCCCCATCTTCAATAAATCAATAAATATTAATAAAAAAAAATCTGAAAAAAAACTGAGGTGTTAGATATACATATCTGGTAATGTCAGTGGAAATTTGTCGCTTCTCTATTAATCATATAACTTGTTGCTGGGGTCTCTGGTGTCCTCCCACATTCTGAAGATGTGGAGAAGTAAAAAGGCAATGCTTCAAACTGTCTGCAGGTGTGTACGATGAGAGACTGCATGCATCCTATGATGGACTCTGCCTTCCTGTCCAGGAATAGATCTTGCCTAATGCTTGTTTGTTTGTGGTGACAGGCCCTGACTATTCCATGATACCGACCTGTATAAAGTAGGTAGTGAAGGCGGATGGCTGGAGAGCTGTTTTCCTTACTACTGGAGTTGATGGTATTGGCAGACTGGGTACCTACCAGTGTCTGGTGTTGGGCAGATTTGTAATTAGGGACGTGGCATCCAGCAGTACCACTCATTCGTAAGTCAAAGTACGATTAAAGTTCATGAAATTAGTATTGTTTCAATCTTTGATGTCAGCCAAAAATGCTCTTTTCAGCACCCACAATGTGCCTAGTAATGACTCCTGCAATTCGTATGGGGTTACATGTATTGGTAACATTTTTAAATACAATTGTAGATCCTTTTTTATAAGGCCCATTTCTCTTACTACTATTGAAATATGATCAATGCTACTTTTGTCTTCTTTTCATGGACCACTATATCTGTTTTTCTAGCATCTACCTTTTGAACTGTTGGTAATGGGTGATCCCATGTAATATAAACTTCATCATTTTCTATTATGCTTTTTGGCTAATGTTTCCAGTGTTTTTTAGCCACTTCAGTATTATAAATGTTTGCACAATCCCCAGTGAAACAGTCTTATAGTAGTTTCATAGTTTCATAGTATAGTACTAGGCTATCTGCCCTGGGGCATTTGTAAGCCTAGCCATAGTGATGTGGCTTTTGCCACCCCATGAAATGGTACAAAAAATGTACAGAATAAATTTAGAATACTGTGCCTCTGTCTAGTAGTGACACAATGAAGGTCCCCTTATATAATAGAATTAGTTTACTGTGCCCCTGTCTAGCAATGACACAGATGTGACCCCTGGGGTAAACTCACGATCTCCCATCCACTCATCAAGATTTCTCTTGAAGAGAGTCAGTGAGGGGCTCTGCCTAATACGAACTGGGATCTTGTTCCAAAGCATGGGGAGCCTCTGGGTTATGAATCTATCCCTCCAGCATGTCCTATTCATACTTGTGCCGATGTTTAAGTCTTTAGCTCTCGTGGTCCTGATGGATTTGGATTTTTTGAGGTGGAGCATGTCCATCAGATCCTGATTGGACATGGCCTTGTACGTCAGGCAGAGATCACCTCTGAGCAGGCGGTATGCTACTGAATAGAGCTGAAGTTTCTTTAGTCTGGCAGAATAAGACATATGTTGGAGACCCTTGATCCTCTTGGTGAGGTACTTTTGTGGTCTTTCCAGCTGTTGCAAATGCTGGGTGAGGTATATACCAAATGGGGCATTGTACTCAATCATGGGTCTGATGAGGGAGGAGTATAGGGGTACAATGACATCCTTGGATCTGGATGTGAATCCCTTCATGATGAGGTGTGCAAGGTAGAATGTTTTTCTAACCACTTTGGCAACATGGGTGTCAAATGAGAGGTCGCTGTCGACTTGGGTCCCTAGGTCTCTGATTACTTTTTCCGTACTCAGTGGGTTGCTGTCTATGTGATAATTTGTGGGTACTTTGTTTTTCCCAAAGGGATGACTATACATTTTTGGCATTTAGTTTAAGGCCGTGACTCCGGCACCAGTTGTCCGTTTCTGTGAGGCCTTTTTGTAGGATGTATGTGTCCGCTGGTGTATCGACTATGGCGCCTAGTTTGCAGTCATCTGCGAACTTTGTCAGCCACAGCCCTCCCATGTTTGCTTTAACATCTGAGAAATAAATGCCGAACAAGAGGGGTCCCAGGACAGATCCCTGTGGGACACCACTTGTGACTGGCTTTGCTCCAGCAATTTTAACTTTATGGGTTCTGTCCTTTAGCCAGTTTGCAACCCATCTAGTGACATAAGGGTTTACGTTTAAGCTGTTGAGCTTATCTATGATGCCTGAGTGGGGTATTGTGTCGAAGGCCTTAGCCAAGTCCAGGTAGGCTGTATGGACTGCTTTGCCCTCATCAATGGCTCTAGTGACTGTTTCGAAAAAGTCAACCAGGTTCAAAAGGCAGGATCTGCCCTTTACAAAGCCGAACTGGGTGGGGTCAAGTGTCTGTAGGTCCCCTATGTCTCTGTTTATGAGTTCCATAATGATTATTTCCATAGCTTTGCAGACCAGGCTGGTTAAGCTTAAGCCGCGGTAGTTTCCAGGGTCTGTAGAGGCACCCCTTTGTGGAGTGGGACCACTGTTGCTGTACGCCAGTGTTCAGGTACATATCCCAGTAAGGCTAAGGTTAAATAGCATTTTTATGTGTGGGTTTAGCTCCTCTTGAGTTCACGTAACACGCAACCCGGGATACCGTCAGGTCCCATTGATGCTGTGTTTTTAGCTTTGTTTAGGGCGGTTCTCACTTGGACATCTGAGATAACAGGAGATTACATTCAGCTGGGATAAGTATTTCTTCTTTTGGGGTGAGGGGAGAAATTTGCACTGAACCTGTCAGCCAGAATGTTGGCAATATCTGTGGGTTCAGTGTATTTTTGTTGTTGTGAACCAACTCTGAGCATATCTGAGGGTTTCACCAGGTTTCTAACATAGCTGAAGAAGGCTTTGTGGTTATCTTTAGTGTCCTTAGCGATTTTTCTCTCAAAGTTGGCCTTGGATGTTTTTATGAGAGAATGTAGTTTTCTGCTAATGTTGATCAGAGATGTCTTCCCTTCATGGGATTTTTGCTCTGACGTGCAGTAGCTTCCTTCTTTTGTTATACAATTTGTTAATGGCTGAGGTCCACCAGACAGGACGCTTGCCTTTGGTGGAGAGGGACTTGGATTTATTTGGGATTGCATGATCCATGCATTCTTGGAGATGTCCATAGAAAGCATTTGTGAAGGATTCGGCATTGTGGGATGTGGTATCCACTGGCACAGTGGGCTTAAAGGATACCATCTCAGTCTTAAGAAGAGTGAAGTCTGCTTTTGAGAAGTTTTTCACTGCCACATTATTATGCGTTTCAGTATACAGTCCTTCTGTCAGTAGTATCTCACAACCAGCAATGAGGTGTGTGACCGTTTCCAATTTGGTTTTACAAAACCTACATTTGTCTCTTTCTCCCACATGTTCAATGGACTTTGCAAACCAGCGTGTACGTAGCCCACTATCTTGGGCTGCCAATATTAACCTTTTATCTCTTCATTTGAATTCACCTCTCCTTAACCATTCCTGTGTTTGTTCTTGATCAACATGAGGTTCTTCCAGAAGTTTTCTATACTTGCAACTATATTTATGCATTTTCCACATTTCTTGCCTTTTCATCTGATCCTTCACCTTATATTTTTTGGCACATTCAGTTGCTGCCTGATTTTTATCTACTTCTGGTTTTATTTCCATTCCTGCTTGATGCCGATATGCTTCTGCTAGATTAAGCAGAGAAGTCATCTTAGATTTATTCTCGTCATGTTTCAAAACTTTCACTACGTTTTGTCTTGTGAGGTCAGCAGATATGTGTGGTGTCCCATGAATGCAGATCTATACATGTAATCAATTTCAAGGAGGCCCATCCCTCCTTCCGAACGGGGAATATATAATCTTGGGATACACTGATTTTTATAAATCATTTGGTGAGCATGAAGCATCCTTCTTGTTTTCCTGTCATATCTATCCAACACATTTTGGGGCCAGTCAACCACTCCAAAACTGTAAGTTAGGACAAGAAAAGCAAATTGGTTTACAGGTTGGATTTTGTTCCTAGATGTCAATGGTATTTTCACAATTAATTTAAGTCTTCTAAAGTATTGCTTACTAAGTTTTATTCGCATTTGTTCATGTTTTATTGTTGATCCTTCATCAATTCCCAAATATTTATACACTCGTTCTTGCTCAAGTTCTTTTATATCACATTCTTGTCCTAAACTGATGTTTTCTTGGTGCTGCAGTTTTCCCGCTTTAAAGGTTGCTTTTGCACACTTATCAAGACCAAATGATATTCTTATATCATCTGAAAAAGTTTTGACAACCTGCAGTTGTGCTTTCAGTTCCTCATCTGATGAGTTATAGAGTTTTAAATCATCACTGGTGGGAGACAAACAATGATAATGGAGAGCTTTGCCTATTTCACAGCAGGACAAGAGCTGCGGTGGTGGTGCTGCGGTAGCGTTGTCGCCTCACAGTAAGACGTTGTCCTGTTCGATTCTCAGCTAAAGCGTTTTCTGTGTGGAGACATGCGTGAATGGGCGTACCTTCGTTGAAGGTTGTGCGTCAGGCCTGGCAAGTCGGTACATAAAAATCTACTGCCAATCATTAGCAGACCGGAGTTCCGCTGTGGCGACCGCTAACTGGGAAAAGCCGAAAGATACAACAACAGGGAAGAGTAAATAAATGGCATGATTTTTTTTTTTGGTTAAGAGTTAATGTTTACAAAGTCAACAACATCAGCTTTCCGACTTTACAGTGGGAGACCGAGTATTCCAGTATTACACAAGGAAGTCTGGGGACAAAGTAAAAGATGACCTTCGGAACAAAACTAAAGACTGGCAGATTTGGTTCTTACAGTACTTCTGATATGAAAGACTGACACTTAGCACTAGGCATACAATGTCCGTTTTATACCTGGCTACAGTAGGAGGATGGAGATGGAATATAATAAATATATAAGTAAAAAAAGAAGTGTCATTTATTGTCTTGTTTTGCAGCTGACCATTTTCTTTATTTCAGACACTGAACACCTGGTAATGTGCAAAAATGAAAAAGTCTATGCTAACAAAATGGATATCCAGAATGTTACTAATATGTGGATGGTGACTTGGTCGCAGACAGCTTAGAACAAGAACAATTCTTGTGAGTAGATTGTTTCCTTTTTAAGCCATTCATTGGGATGGAGGGGTTGATTTTTTTCTAAAACAATCCATTCTGTAGTAATCCTGATAACTGTGGACTACAAATGAATGCCTTTGTCCCTTGGTGATGATCATTTGATTCATGTTGAGAACTTGATGGGCCAGAATAACATCACAAACCAAAACACCACTTGATAGATACGAACTCTAAGCTGGATCAGTCCTGACAAGTTCCTAGAGGTGCAACCCTGACCAAAACAACATGTTTCCACTGCCATGACAATAAGCCATAAAAAAGAATCATTTGGGACATTTTCTTCAGAGAATACACTTGCAAACTAGGCACTTATCAGTATCTTCATTAATCAAACGCTAGCCTATCTTTCATCATGGGTCTAAATACTTAGTATTACTAACAATTGTTATTCTTCTTCTTCTTCTTTCGGCTTTTCCCGGTTAGGGGTCACCACAGCAGATCACCTGTCTGCTCATGATTGGCAGTGGAGTTTTACAGTGCTGAGTTGCCAGCCTGGCACCCAACCTTCCACAGAAGGTGCACACACGCACGCACTCACTTCTAGGGCCAATTTAGAGTGTCCAATCCACCTACAGCATGTCTTTGTTATTAAGTTATTAAATTAAATAAATGCACAATCAAGGCAGATGTTTTCTCAGATGAAGGCGCTGGCAAACTGTCTATCTGCCAGCATTCCAAAGATGCATGTCTGGCACTGAGAACTGATATATTTAGTAGCAACATATGTAGGTCTGGGTGGAAGGAGATAGCTGTCATTCTGGACAAAATGCTTGTTCTTGACTTACACACACCGTAGCAAAAAGCTTCTCTTGTTCCTGACTTACACATACACACACACCCACACACACCCCCACACACACACCCACACACACACACCCACACACACCCATCCACACACACACCCACGCAGACACCGACAAAACACTTCCCTCATTCCTGACTTATACAACTTGCTTCTCTTGTTGCAGGAAAACACTTCTCTCATTCTCAATGTGCACACAATGCTTGCTTCTCTCTTTGCTAACTTGGTCCCATTTCCTGTAAAAAAATGCTTCTCTTGTATCAGACTTACACACTAGATTGTTCATCAGTAGACCATTTCTTAGTTTGCAAAAAAACTATGTAAACTAGCTATTCTTGCTGCTTGCAAACTTATCTTGACATTGCTGACTTTGACTCTCACATGTGTTAGGTCAAATCTGTTGCTCCAATCACATTGTAGGTTGAGCAGATAGTCTGCAATGTGTAATGTACATGTATATCATGCAGAGAAGACTGCCTACTCAACGTTTAAAGTAAAGTTAGTAATGGAACTTCTTAAAGTTAAAAACTGACGTTTCTTTTAACTAAATGTTGCATGCCTCCCCATCATCCAGCACAGGGCCATAGGCAACTGCCTAGGTCACCTATTGCTAGATCTATCCTTGTTTAGAACAGAGGGTTAAGGCTATGAGCTGCTAATAAGATTCATCCTATAGTCCTGGTTTGATTTTTATAGTCTCCATTTGCCTATTGCTTGCCTTTGAGCAAGTTGATTACCAGAGTACTATCAGGTTACCCCTGAACAGAGCCATCTGTGCCTAGTGAATTTAGTTGATTAAGAAATACACAAATAAAAGAACTCTCACCAGTAAATTCCATTGAAGATCACAGAAAAGAGAGCAACAGAGTACATGCCATAATACATGGTACAGTGTATGCAGATATCCAACATTAATGACCATTTCGATCTGGAATAGCAATACTGCAGCGTACCAAGTTTTTCAATGCACACTTTGCAGCTATGTGCACATGCTCTGCCCTCTTCAGGAGCTTATTAGCATATCAAAGCAAAATATGACTAAAATGAAATGAAATGATCAGTTAAAGAAAAAAGTTGTTACAGTACAGGAGTGGGAGAGACATCATGAACAATGTGACTCTCAATTCTCAGTTCCAGACTGGGAGTCAGGGTTGCTCCTTTCACATGTGCTATGCTCCATCATTGACTGCAGCATACATCACTACCAAAAATGCCTCCAATGGGAAGCAATGACGGCACATGTACAAACAAGACAAAAAACAAAAAAACAAAGACAATTCATATGTGATTTCTCTACTTTTCTCAATAGGCTCAGAGGAAGGGGGGAATGGGAGGACTTAGAACTAGAATTAAAAGTCGGGAAGGCTAAGCCATACCAAATGTGCTGCACGTCGTTCACTTCTAAATGAGCACGTGTTCCACTAATGAAAATCACACAAAAGTCATGTCTTCCCATTTTCACGTTTCTCCATTCCTGCCAGTACCATTGTTTCTCACTATTTTTTCTTCTATCCCACCATGACCTTGCCCAGTGACTCCTCTAATTTCTCCCAATTGGACCATTTTTTGTAGCAGAAAAGAAGTTGGATGTTCCCATTCATAGTGACAGAGCAATGGCGCATTAACTCCTTCCCGGAAATCCCCATAAACCATCTGTTCCCGGATGAAAATAGACCAATACAGAGTGAGCCAGCTTGCTGGTCCTAGCGGGGCAACCTATCATCTGCTGGAAGCACCACCTCTCCCTTGGCAACTCCTCCAAGACCATGACTGCTACCTCCTGTGAGAAAGCATGCCTCTGCATTGGCTACTTATTTCAAGTGAACTGTAGCAATGTGAGCTCAGCTGACTCAGAATCCACTGGGTAAGCAAAGTGTCCCCACTAAATGTCACCCATGTGGTGAGACACAGCTGCCTCTAGCCCTTCAGGATGGGCAAGCCTGCATCAACTGGTCATTCCTATGTTCTGCTGCCAGCCCCTAAAGGCACCCAATTGTTTTTCATTGTCTTCTGTCGTCTTTCATTCCATTGCTGTCACAAACAATAATGCATTTTTTCCTTTAAATGTCTGTTGCTGTTACCACCTGGATTCACTGCTGTGTATCTGCGTAAAAGCAAGATAAGAATAATGCATTCTTGCAGTAAGTTTGCTGTTCTCAAGCAGAAGTAGCATTCAGGCAGCATATCAGATATGACAATAGTGAGGTATGCTGACCTACCATAACCTTTTAATGAAAAATAGTAAGTAACTGTCAGACAGCCAAAGTCTGAACTATGAGCGGAGACAGTGACTCACTCAAAGGGAGATTATTTTCTTATCCAGTCACCCAGAGCACAGGAATCAGGATTCAAGGCAATGATCACTTCAGAAGATCGGCAACACTCACTGAATGCACCAGGTTTTCTAACATATTTAATTAGCTTGTGCAATAAAATACTTGATGCATAGCAATGCAAATAAAAAATGAATGCATAAAGCTAAAAATAAATAGAACTAAGTGATTTTATAAATAGTCATTACAATTTTACCATGGTTAAGCCACTGTAACATTTCAGTGACTATGTAAAACTGTGGAAAGGCAAGGTTATCAATGGCTTGCAGCTGTTTCCCTACACACTACCTGTGTCAGGTACCATGAATGTTAATGTTAACTCTCTTAAAATTACTCCTATTACAGTTTGTGGTTATTGTTTGGTTTTGCTATTTTGCATGTTTCTCTTTAGTAGCTAAAAAAAGCAAACTCCAATATTCCAGTCTTTCAATCAATGCTGCAATGACATTGTCACTAAATATTCACGTATAAACTGTGTTTTCCTTAATGGAACAACCATGCAATCCTCAGACCAAAGAAAAGGAGAAGCAAGACCTAAAGAGAACTGAAGCTATATTTACATAACACGTAAACATGTGTAGTAAATATATGAAATGTACATAATAGGCATGTATGTTTGTAATGGTTTGAATTTAATGTTAGCTAGGTCATGACTAAAAAGCTCTATTGGCCTAGTCTGCCTGTTTTGTGAAACAAACTAGTAATTCTCTCAGAGTGAAAGTAGCTTTGAGTAGCTGTTACTGTTGTCTGCCCCTCAAACTCCATACCGCTAAACCTGCTATGCATGTTTTTTTTTTTTACACTGCATTCTCTTCAGATAAGACACAGAAGAGAATCTATCACAGGCTACATAAGATATTAGAGGATGGGACTCTGCCTGCCTTAAGAACTTTCCTGAGGAACAGACTACAAATTATTTATGCTTCTACAACCTTTACCATGCAAACATACACACACAGACATATAGACACAGACACACAGTCGCCCTCCCTCACACACCACTGTAATGTCAATAATGCAGAAAACAGTTTGTCTTCTCTTCCAGCCACTACCACCAAGCATACCTCTCAACTGTCCAGATTTTTCAGAAAATCCAGAATTTTGACTTTTGTCCTGTCCCTCATAAAACATGTTTTTTGAGTAAATAATTGAGGATTTAATTAATTAAATAATGACATATATTTGAGTTTCAGATTTCATAACAATTAAAACGTGCATAGTGACATAATACGTTATTCTAGCAACTTTCTAAGTTTATAAGAGCAATATTTCAAATTTGTGCCTGATTTTGGGCCTTTGTTTAATCTTTGGCTTTGTCCAGATTTCTTGTTCTTAGATGTTGAGTGGTACATCACCGAGAGCCATACCTCTCAAATGTACTTCAATGAAAAGCTGCTCATTTTGCCTAAAAAAATATCCCTGATGCACACTGAAATGGTCTGACACGCATTCAGTAATAAAATTTCTAAGCACAAATCTGGGGTAAATAATACTTAGTAACACTTGTTTCATTAATAAAACTACACTTTAGACACACTAGCGATGTACCTCATATATGAATGTTCTGTAAACTGGCACAATACATAAGATTAAAAAATATTATAGTAATCACAATCATATTCACAGACATCTGTTTCACGAGCAATGGTGCTGAAATAAATTTAAACATTGGTATGTGGCACACCTACCTCAAGATAGAGCATCATGCTACTCCACTCATGTATATTTGTTTCACACTGACCTCTGCAGCATCAGTAATAAACTAGTAAACTAGTAGTTGCTCTGTGTAACTGGTTTTCGATGTGGACCCCTATATAAACTCTTCAAACTGTATCCTTACCCCTTTAACCAAACATTGACACCTAGCATGCAAATCCACATACTTTCTTATACATCTGTAAATGTCAAGCACCTTTATGGACAGAAGCAAGTTACAGTATAATATGAATAAAGTAACTAGTAAGTAGTGGGAATGATTATACACTACCTGTACAGAGGCAAGAATGGTAGAAGAGTCACTACTCAAAGAAGAATGCATAATCTGTATGCTCAAAACAAGTACATTTTTAGAATATTTCTCTGAGATATTATGGCTGATGGAGAGCAGACAAATCTCTAACTGTCTAAAGAAATGTATACCAGGGCCGGCTCTGAAACAAGGTGACCTAGGCAGCAGCCTAGGACCTGGTGCTGGCAGAGGGGCCCCATAAACAATAAAAAAAAGAAAAAAAATATCTCATTGCCACTCCAATTACCTACCTGCCTCTCTACAGCATCCACACATTCATAATTGGTCAACTCCTTTGCTCTGTTTTGCTCTAGTCTTCCATTGGGTCAAATGTTATACATTTCAGCCAGACAGAGACTTCCTGGAGCTAAAACACAGTTAGTGCTGAAAGCATGTTCATTTAATTTTAGAAGCCGATACTGGCTGTGTGAGGTGCTACTCTTAATGAAGCTAACAGACTGCACTGTAAAAAAAATTGGCTGAGAATTGGAATATAGCTCTTGTAATTTTCCACTGCCTGCCACTGAAAAATTGCTGTGTGAGTGAACTGCTGCTATAATGAACCAAGACTCTGAATAAGGAACAAATGAACTAGAAGAGTTTTATAATTCCTGCAGGACTCCAAATACTGTATGCATTTGTGTGTGCATGTATGTATAATATTGTAATGTCTGCAAATTTGACAGTCAAGTGCACGTGTGTGTGTCTGTATGTACTCCAGTGTGGATGCATTAATCTGGCAATAAATGTAGGATGGTAGGATTCCAGCACTCAGTGCCTGTGAGTTACCTTCTATAACTGTGCTAACTGCTGCAACTTGCATTGCTTTTTTTATCTGTATTTATTTAGTTTTCTATTGCCATAAGAAAGAAATACTGTGGTGGTGGTGCTGCAGTAGCGTTGTCGCCTCAGAGTAAGACGTTGTCCTGTTCGATTCTCAGCTAGAGCGTCTTCTGTGTGGAGACATGTGTGAATGGGTGTACCTTCATTGAAGGTTGTGCATCAGGGCTGGCAACTCGGCATGTAAAAATCCACTGCCAATCATTAGCGGACCGGAGTTCCGCTGTGGCGGCCCCTAACTGGGAAAAGCCGAAAGACACAACAACAACAACAATAAGAAAGAAATACTGAACTACACTGCATCTTCTGGGTTTGGAAATTAAGTGGAATATGAAAGTTACGACATATCTTGTTTAGTAGTTTTGATTATAACTAGACTTAACTGGATTCCCATTAACTGAACAAAGCAGGTATTTATTTACATTTTTGTCATGATGGCAATTATTTTTTTAAATGTCATTACTTATTTTTTCATGAGTATGCCTGCATTTTAGTCATAGAAAATTCACATTTAGTGAAACAAATCAAGGATCTCTGTATAATAAAAAAATGCAAATATGTGCATCACACATCCATTGTAATTCTGTATACTAATGCCAACATTGTAAAACCAAGACCTATAAAAGAATTGTTTTTTTAAAGTGTGTGACTATAGAAGCATTTCCTCGGTTGGACATACTATCCTATAATGGTTAATATGGAGCAGTATGTGGTTAAGTGACTTGCTCAGAGTCACACAGTAGACAAATTCTTTTTTTTAAATACCTTTATTAAATTATCACTTAAGACATATGCAAATGCACATTAACAGAAAAGAAAACAAACCATATTAATGTTTTTTTTCCATTTACATATATTATACATCACATAACATTTCTTTTATTGTAATTATTATCAGTCCAACATAACATAAATTGCTGAATTACTACCTTCCCTCAAACCTCGCATCTCCTCCTCCTGAAAGTTATTATGCGTGTATTGTTCCCACAATTTCTATTTATTTCTATGTAATTTGATCCTTCCCTTTTCTAAAGATTGATCTTCCAGTTCTTTTATCTCTTTTATAATATTCAGTACTTCAAATACATTTGGCTTAGACACACAGTAGACAAATTATTGATTAGATAATGCTTAATGATGCAAAATGTGTTCTGTTAACGTTCTAAATTAATTAATTACAATAGTCTGTTTTTTCTTTGTGTCCAGTTTTGGAGAACATCTCTGGTTTTGCCACATATTTATGCCCTCTTCCTGTTTAACTTTTTTTTTCTGCTAAGTCACTGAGGATTACAGTCAGTCAATAATGCCAGTTATTAGAATTTCATTGTTCTTATTATTTAAAGAAAAGCATGTCCTTGCAACTTCTATTATGTCAATTTTATGAGTGAACTGGAGTTGTCTGGCAATTAAAACTCTGTGGTGTTAACATACTGCTTCCTGTAGTCAAAGTGGAGGGCTTGAATCCTTATACCTCCATTTGTCTACTGTCCAGAAAGTACTCCTGGATTACCCCTGAAAAAAAAGGATACTTTATCCAGTGGTTTTACCTGGTTAATTAAACAGGTAAAATAAAATTTGCATTCCCCCATTACTTTTGGTTTTGTCCAGAATTATTATGCAAAGACAGTGAGAGGTATTTTAGTTTGTTCGCTGGCAAACTGCTGCAAACTGTGGTCACTAAATAATGGTAGGCATATGGATTTCAGACTTTGTATCTTTCAGAAATATTTGTGAATGCAAAGTTTGCTATTTTAGAAACTTGCTAAGTATATAAGATAAATATTTTAAAATCTGTTCCTGATTTTGTGTGCTTGTCTCTGATTCTTGTACTAAGAGGTTGAAAAGGCATGTCAGGGTTATAATGGGTTTCACTGCATGGTTCTCAAAGTAAGAAAATAAAATACACGTATAGGTCATTATTGATGTATTTGTTTGATCACAAGCAAATCTCTCATGTGTATGCAGTCATATAAAGGACTGCAACTGATGGCTGTGTGTGTGTGTGTGTGTGTGTGTGTATACACACACAGACACACACATATATATATATATATATATATATATATATATATATATGAATACAGATATATAGATATAGATACATATTCATGGTTCCTGCATCCTAGAATAGCTATGGTATAAAGGAAATAATCAGTTGGAAAACAGGAGCTTCATCATATGAGTCATGTGCTTTGGATACAATCCTTGTTTTCCTTGTTTTGTTGACTGCTGACATTGTGTTTAGTGTTTTATTTTTATTTTATTTTACATTTGTTAACCGGGCTAGTCCAGCTGGATACATGTCCATTTTCAGTGGAGGCCCGAGGAGAAAAGCTCCGCTAACTACTTCATAATAAAATAATACAACAGTATACAATAGTATAAAACAAAAAAAAAAACAAGAACATTAAAACTCAAATACAGTATGATTAGGCAATAGAGAGCAAACTGTGCCTTAGAAGATAAGCATGGTCAGTAACTGACAAGGTTAAAAATAAAAATTACAATATTTATAAGTTGAGAAAAGGGTGGAAGCTATTTTTAGGAGGGGGGGGGGACAGAGACACCACAGAAATGGAAATAGTATAATGATAAAGGTAAGAAAGAGGAGAAGAGGGGGGTAAAGAAGGGAGGGAGTGAAGAAGTGTGTTTAGTGTTTGGCTGTGAATAAACTGGAACTCATGAAGTCTTGAGTTTAATATAAATATTTTGACTGCAAATTCATTTTAATTTAGTTTGCTTTTTGCAGGCACACGATTGTGAAATGCACTTTGGGTTACAACAGTTTGTCCGGCACTTACTGCAGATGAGTAATGCTATCACCAGTTGATGAACTGCTTTCTGTAGTAAACAGTTTGATTCCCTCACCTTTTATTTGTTTTCTGTGTGACTGATCAAATAACTTCACCAGAAAGCACTGCCGGGCTGGCTCTGGAAAGGGACACTTACATCCAGAAAGCTGTCCCAGGCTATATGTTACACATTTGTCGTTTGAATTCCTGCATCCTTCACATGGCCTTTAATTAGTGCTTTACTCTATGCTATTTGCCCACAAATCCCAACAGGTATCTTGTAGTTTAATGGATTGTCACATACATTTTAAATAGATGTGATTTTTAAGAGAAGAGAAGTTTACTGCTGCTCATACTAGGTCTGCTTTCAATACGAGAGTGTTTTGTTTAGCAAATGGTTGTCAGTTTTTTTTTTTTTTGCTATAAAATTTGAAAAAAAATGTTTAAATTAAATCCAAATCTCTATGATCATTGTAAAAGTAAAGAAGAATATAGTATGCACACTGAGAGGTTTGAACAGTGTTTTATGGTACATAGGGGCAGGCAGTTAAATACTGGGATATTGGTATGGCTCGGGGGGGTCATTCCATTACAATGCCTAGGGCCCCATATGACCATGATCCAGCTCTGATGTATACAATATAAATCATCTGCTTGAAGACAGGAATACACACTGGAAAATATGTTTAGTTAAAGCAGACAGCTGCTGAAAATGCTGCATACGTATTATGTATGTAGGGTCTACATTTAGAGAAATGTGCTATTTTTTAATTTGGGATGCGTTGTAGGGAGTGGGGCAACATTAACAAGAAATTAGTACAAAACAGATCATTCTGGACAAGTCAAGTGAGATAGGAAGTTAGAACCAAACTCAGTGTTGATATGAGATTATAGATGTGCAGCATATATAGAATACATAATACATCATCAACCTCTTTCTGCATCACCACACCACTCAATAAATGCCTGTATCATCCTAACACATCTACATGTTTAATTAAACTTTTTTTATGGAAACATTCTGTGAGTTTCTGTACTCATACTGTCCATTTCATTGGTTGATTCTGCATGGCTTTTAGATATTTTATCTTTCAAAGTGTGAAGGTAGCGCATGTTTAAAACTTCACAGTAGTCCGGCTAGTGACCATCACAAAGATTTATAGTACATTTCCAGTTCACTAAAAAGAAAAGCAGATTTGAATAAAGTACCATACTCTTACTGTGTTAGTTCTAACAGGCTGTAAGTCAATGGAAGATTCTGGAAGTATTAAGTCAGCACTAATCAAACTGCTAATTAATATGATCTGAACACGATCGAGTTTATTGTAAATAATTCTCGGGTTTCATAGAATGGGTCTAATATGGCTAGATGTATGTCTAAAATGAATGTTTTTTTCTTCACTTAAGTGCAAAATATTTATTTTATATGCATTATCTAACTACATTCCATGAAACTAGGTAGATTAGAAACAACCCAGTTATGGTAAGAATGAGTTAAAGTGTTCCCTCACAGATTTCAACTTATGTTAAGAACCATGGCATGCAGTGCCTCCACTGTATGCCTGTTTTATGCAGTAATGTTTAAAGTTAAATAGTTTGTAAAATTGTAATTCTTCTGTGTGACATCACTGGAAAGTTCATTGAACTTAATCCTCTGATGTCAACACAGGGTGTAAGTAGGGTGCATACATAGGCTTTAACATACACGTGTGCGTCACCATCCATTAAAGTCTATGGATGCACTCTACACTACCACTCAAGTGACATCAGCGTGGGTATGATGTCGATTACAAAGCTTTTTAAGTAAAAACTCACATGATTTTGGTAAGAAGGGGTAGAAAATACTTAGCAGCACATAAGTTGCAAAATGCTGCAATATATAATCTGGCTGCAACAGAACACGTCAAGTAATGTTTCTCTAAGTGCTATTTCTGAATACCACTGACTATTTTAACTGCTCGTAGTTCTTTCAGGGCAGCATTCCTCTGGCACAGCACAAGTCTTCATGTCGAAAATGTGATAAGTGCAATAAAAATAGGGATACAAATGAGTAAGGTCAATATTTAGTAGATTTTTAAGAGCATTTTTGAAGAAAACAATTATAATAATAATTTCTTGTTAGCTCAGTATACAAATTAGAATGCACTGTTTTCAAATATTCATATATTCTTTTTTCTGTAGGTACCTCTGAGCACCTCCCTGGAAGTAAAGTTTTCCCACATACAATATTGACTTTATTGGCTTAAGTGTGATACAACGTAAGACAAAAAATAAAAACAGAAATACTTTTCATTCATAGAAGCTGTTATAGCTCTGTCCCTATAATGAGCAACTAATTGCAAATATATGACTAAAAAGTATCATCTTTGGCATTTTAAGGAGTCATTGAGGGGTTGGGGCAGGAGAGATAACAGGGTACACAACTATCCCTACAGCTCTGTCACGGTCTCAGACTTGCAACAATCTATTATCTGTTAAACATTTAGCAAATCACAAGATGTATTATTCATAGATTACTTTCTGTTTACGAGAAAACTACTGATCATAAAAACCCAAGAAATTACATCAAAAGTTCAAAGTAATCTATATATATATATATATATATATATATATATATATATATATATATATATAAATGTGTGTGTGTGTCTATAAACTAAACAGTTCTCTTACCGCCATTGTGACTAATGCTGTTCGATTCAATCAGTGCTACACTGATCGGCCTCTCTGATGTGAACCTGTCATCCTCACTCTCCAAATCATTCTCCCAGTTTGCAGCCTCTCCTTCATCATTGTAGTTCTCATTCCCTGCCTGATTAGCAAGGTAGTCATTTGCATCATCTTTTCTGCAGAAGACAGCGATTCCATAGATGCTGTTATGGCCAATTTGGTTGCTGGTTATGTGTGGCAGACTGGAGGACATAATCCACACCCCACAGCCCTTGTTACCTGGAAAAGGATGCAACAATTATACAAGCACTTTACAGTAATCTTTTCAACGTTCTGTACTTCTCACAGTAGACTCCACTTTGCATGGCTGCAATCTAGGACAAAGAATGCACATTGTCTTCCCTTCACAAAGGTAGCTTCCCACACAAACACACACACACACACACACACACACACACACACACACACACACACACACACACACACACACACACACACACACACACCAGTCTCTACTACCAATTTCTGAAGGTAAAACTCTGACATATTCTACAAATTCACAAAAATGAAGTAATTCTCTGCATTTATACTTGAGAAAGGGGAACCAAAATGAGACCTACAGTTCTCATTCACTGTTAGTTTTGTTTTGAAGGTCTAGTTTTTCCACAGTGCAGTTCCAAAGAACGAAACAGTATTTGCAGGAAATTAACAAGCTGCACAGGATCACAATCCAACAGTTTTTGGAGTAGAGACAGCAATACAAAAACAAACTCAAAAGCAGTTCTTTCCAGCATCTCTGCATTAACGGCAATAACAGGTTTCTTTCCCTATTCCTGAATACTCTCTCTAACCTTTCTAGGATTAGACAAACAACATGTTTCTTGCTGATATTGGAATAATCCATCTGACTTTTGAAGTTATACTTCTCCACCCTGTTATCTTAGCTGAGAGATTATTCTTATCCACTCCACAAGAATCTTAAATCTAACTCACTGCATTCCTACCACTCCTAATATTCAGCCCACCACAGGCTGCTTCCAGTTAGCTGCCTTGGAAATCTTCCTTTAATCATTATTGTGCAATCTTGGAGATGCTATACATAAGTGAAGACATTCTGCAAAAACAGTCTCTTCTGATTTGCATGCTCCAAGGTTATGTCTTGCAGCAAGCATGTTTCACTGTCAGCATTTTTTAAACAAGAAACATCTTTACTGAATTATCACATATAACACAGGCAATCATACATTTATATGAATGAAAACAAACCATACTGACATATTTTCAGTTGCAAACATTATACATTGCTTATAATCTAGCCAGTCGTCAATCAAACATTACATAGCTCATTCAATTCCTGCTTTCCCTTAAACCTCGGTCCTCCTCCAAAACATTATTCTGCATGTATTGTTCCCACAATTTCCATTTTTTTTTCTATGTAATTTGCTCCTACCCTTTATAAAGATCCCATTTCCATTTGTTTTATCTCTGTTACTATAATCACTGCCCCTAGAACAGTTGGTTTAGAATTTGATTTCGATTTTCTACTATAGCTTTTTTGGCAGCCACCAGAATTAAACCCAGAAAGGCCTTACTATGTCTAAGGCAATTCCAATTCTGTATCACAGCCCAAAACATAATTTCCTTAAATACACCAATTTGCTCCAACATTTGCAATTTACCTGAGGAAAAATTCTTTGAAGTTTGCTTGGGGTATAAAAATACCAAGGCAAACACTTCCAAGCAAAGGTCTTAAATCTTCTAAACTTTGTTGCATATTTGGGAGCCATATGTATATCCCTCATTTACTTGTTTGTGACTTGCTTATCCAATATCTCTTCCTAATCCTTTCTAACCTCCTCTGATTGATTCCTATAGATATCATGCGGTATTTTATACTCCCTACTAAATATCCCTTTTTTAAAAGCAGCTTCTGTTCTACATTCTACTAAAAATCTACCAGTGATGGTCTTTTGCTTAGGATGCCCCTGTTTCTTTCTCTTTGCATATACTCTGATATCAATCCTTGACAGGGAAGGCAATCTCTAACCTGCAGTCCAAATGAATTCTTGGCCGCCTCTCATTCTATTATCTTTCCTTCTCTAATTATTTACTCCCAATACCTTGTCTCCTATGCCAGTTTTAATCAGTAAATTCCTTCTTCCCTCTTGCCTATTCTCTGTACCCCTAATTGCAGTCATCCCTATTGGCAGAATCTCTTTCTCCATTCTCATGTTGACTTAATTCTTAGAATATTTTCTGCTATTTTATGAATATAATATTCTGTATGGCTACTATTACTCTCCTTAAGGTTCTGCGTCCAAAATCTCAGTCTCTCCTTGTTTTTGAGCTCCCCCCATTTCATCATTATCCATTTCTATTTTGAATTATAGCTTTGTACTTGTGCTATGTAAAATGGGTCTATATTAGTTCAGCGAAGACTGCATTGGACAACACCAACTGAGCGAATATCGCAAATATCGCAAGAGTGAATGGAGATTGCCATAGGGAATTCTTCCCTTTACTTCAATGTAGTGCGATCTCGGAATTGGTATATTTAAATAGCGGGGGTGTGGGGGGTGCAGGCGGGGCTTGCCCCCCTGCATAAAACACTTAATGACAGTTTTCCTGTCTTAATTATTTTTTTACCGGATTCAAAATTTTCAAACTTGGACCATATGGTATTCGGAGTGTGAAACTTTTGTTCCGATAATATAGACCCATGTATAACAGCCTTAACTGTGTAGTTCTGAAGTACTCATTCAAATCAGGTAATCCCAAATCACCTCATTCTATTGGAAGGATGAACTTATCCCACTGACTCTTGCCTTCTTTCCCTCCCAGATAAAATCCTTCAACTTTTTCTTAATTGCTATCCACTACTTCTCTTCTGGTTGATAAAATATGCCTGACCTATGATAAAATTAAAGGGACTAAAAAACATTTTCACTGCTTCTATCCTGCTAGCCATATCAATAAAACAGAGCTTCCAATTTCTTAGTTTTTGAATTTTTTTTTGTTTAGTTTCTTCCCACATACCCTTAGCTGCCATAACAGAATCATTTTACTCTATACGCCTAATTACTTCATTTTATCATGTCCCCATAAATACAGATATTGCTGAACCAATTTATGTGTGGGTACATAGTTTACAGCTATTGCCTTTGTTTTATCTTCATTCATTTTGTATCCTAAAAAGACATAAAACTGTGTCAGAATATTCCACAACACTGAAATGTCCTTTTCTAGTTTTATCAGGTACAAAGTAATATCATCTGCAAATAAATCTAACTATTCTTGACTACCATGCCAATTATATCCTTGAATTTCTGAGTCTCCTACTTTCTTTGTCAATAGTTTTAAATATAAAACAAATAAAAAAGGGGAAAGAGTATGCCCCTGCCTGCTTCCTCTGCTCAAACAGAACTTATCAGACAGGAGCCCCCCCTCCCCACTGTAATTTTCGCCTCTGATCCTCATATATCCTCCTAATCATCCTTATAATTTTGTCAGGGAATGCAAATGCCTCCATAGCCCTTCTCATAAAATTACAGCTTACTGTATCAAATGCTTTATTTGTATCAAGGCCAACCAACAACATTGGTATTTTTTTTACATTCTACTTCCCCCTGGATTATCATTTTATTGTTATCAAATGTTTGCCTCCCCCTCCAAAAAAACACATTGATCCATATCTATCAATTTTGGAATCACCTTTGCCATTCCTTTAGCTATTACAAACATAATCACTTTACAGTACAGTCATGGGCCTATATGAAGATGGATCTGATGGGTCTTTACCGTCTTTCGGTATTACAGCCACCACTGCTTTCTTCCAGGATGCTGGTGCTTCCCTCCTTTTAAAATAATGTTAAACAAAACCTTCCAGATCTTTATCACTTTCTTCCCTCATAGCTTCCAAACTTCCACATGAATACCATCTATTCCTGGAGACTTTCCTGTGGATTGGTTATACTTCACCACTTTTATATCATCTCCTCCTATCCTGCTAGTAATTGAGCACCATCTACCTCTAACCTTGGCATATTTAAATCTGCCATACACATTTCCATTTGTACTTTTTCTTGATTTCTGAATTTCTCTACTTTATACAGAGTTTCATAGCATTTCCAAAACATTTCTAATACCTCTACAGGATCTCTGGTTATTTTCCTTGTTATAGGCTCACTAAGCTTGGCAAACCCCCTTTCTACTTTATGTTGGCTGAGCCATTGTGTTAAAAGTTTTTGTGTTCTGAAGTTATTATCAAAGCAGTTGTTTAACAGTAATCTTTCTAAACTCATGCTTATTATTGAGGCAGTCCCTTATTTTCCTATTTAGCACTCTACAATTGCACCTCTTCTTGTTCTGTGAGAGTCCTCCTATTCTGCAGTACTTTAACCTCTGTCAGTTCCCCTAAATAATTCTTGGTACTTCTTAATCATTTCTCTTTTTTTCTTTTATTTCCACTCTATTTTTAAACTCCACATTAATTTTATCCCATTCCCTAGATATATTTTCAGTAGAAATTTCTGTCTTCCCTAATAAGTCCCAAACAGTTTCCATTACCAATTCCTTAAATTCCTCTCCTTTTAACAGACAGGCAGGGAAGCTCCAGTGTCTCATTTTTATTTCATTACCCTACAGTTTTATTTAAGTCATTAGTGGCACATCATCTGAAATAGTTTCTGGATGTGTATCAAAACTATATATATATATATATATATATATATATATATATATATATATATATATAGATATATATATATATATATATATATATATATATATATATATTTATATATATATATATATAGTTTCTGTCTAGCCTAGCCCAGTGTTTGTACCTTACAGAATAATATCTAAATTCTCTATGAACTCCTTCTACTGAATTTACATCTTCCATACTAAATATTTTCATAAATTTCTTCAGAAATCTATCCTTTTGTTATATTTCCCTTCTAGCCCCCCAATACACCCTTGATGTTTTAAATCAAATTCCAGTCCCTACCTATAAACAATATTCCCTGCTGAAAGCTGATTATTTCTCCCAGAATTTTCTTAAGTTCCACTGTAGCAGTTTGAGGTGGAATATATATATATATATATATATATATATATATATATATATATATATATATATATATATATATATATATATATATACATATATATGCCAGCACAATCCTCCTTCCTTGACAGTAGCACCTTAGTGCTACAAATCTATCATTATTATCTTTTTTCCCTTTTCTACCACTATTGGAGCTCTTCTCTCAATTAATATAAGTACTCCCCTTTTCTCTGTCCCAGATATTCTGCTGAAAAACCTTCCTGAAATCCTGTCTTTATCAAATTCACATGATTAGTTCTTTCCAAATGTGTCTCCTGCATCATAGCTATCTGCACTCTACAATTTTGAGCCCAGGAGAATAATATTCTGATAAATATATTAAAAACTAAGCATACGAGATTTGGGAGAATAAATTGAAAGGTCAGTATTTAATACAGCACACAGTGATTGAAACTGTAGATTCAGTTAAGGACCTGGGTATATGGGTAGATCCAGCTATGAGTTTTTCTAATGATATCAACCAATTGGTTAATGATTGTTACAAAACTACAGGTTGTATAAAAAGATTTAGAAAGTCTAGGAAATCAGAAATGCTGAAGTCATTGTTTGTTAGTCACATTACACCCAAACTTAAGTATGGAATAAAAATATGGAAATCTTACAAGAAAACAAGCATGAGTAAACTGGAAAGAGTGCAGCGGAAATATACCAATGGCATCCATGGATGTGAAAATGTAGTTATTATGAAAGATAAAAATATCTGAACTTGTACAGTGTCTCTTATAGATACCTATGAGGAGATCTTATTCAGGTATATAAGGCATTTAGAGACAACTATCTCTGGGAATGTCTGGGGTTATCAAAAAGTACTAGAGAATTCACAGGCAACCTATGTAGAAGATTCTATAGGAATGAGAAGTGTACTAATTGGTTCTCTGAGACAGCAGCTGATGCATGGAACAGACTATCAAATTACATTAAAGCAAGTACTAGTTTAGATGTTTTTAAGAACAGCCTAGACACTTATTATGGGAACAAGTGTTTTGGTATATTGGCAGGCTAGAAGTGCATCAATGCCCATGACTGAAATATTTGTATGTATACTTAGCCAGCCTTTTCTTCATTTTGACCTCTGATTTTTGCAGTTTTGTCAGCTCATCTATAAATCTGTTTAAAGCATCATCTATTTTTTCCAGCCTTTTGTTATTTGAGTTGATATCCTCCTTCAGGTTTCATTTATTTTAATAAGGTCTGAAACTCTAACCAGCAATCATCAAAAAATAGACTGCAGCCCCAGATTTAACTCCAGGAACCTTGCTGTTGCCACTCGTGTAGTGTAGGCACCTGCTTTTGTGACTATTGTTATGCCTTGTTAAAATCTGTTACAATCAGCTAGAGTGCATACCCCAGGGGGGACAGCTGCAAACCTTCTTCCTCTTAGACCACCCCCACCACTTTTACCTGTGTCACTGTTGACACATTTTGCTTAACTTATTTGTTTTATGTTAAGGTATTTAGCCCCTCTCAATAGAGTCATAGCCTTCAGTTCCTCCCCGTCAATACTTATTCTTCACTAATTACATACTACCTGCTTGTCTCTCCCTTTTCAGCCAGCATAAGGCTCCCCTGAGTTACCTGCTCACTCAAAATTACCTTACTGATTGTTTTTCTTTTTCCCCCTTCCTCTTGTGCTTTCTCCTTGCCGGGTTAACCCGCTTCGTTCGCCCTCACCACACTTGGGCTCACTCTGCTCCCCTACACTACCCCATTCCCACCCACCCCGCTTTCATTTCCTTTATACTTCTCTACTCTCCACCCTCTTCATTTCTGACCAATCTCCTCACCCTCCCAATTCTTTTTCCCCTTCCCCTCCCATATACTTTAATCCCCTCCTACCACACTTAATTTCATATACTCTCCCCTAATCTCCTCCTCTCAAATCTGCTTTAGTCCCCTTCTTTATCAATCACCTATCTCTCTTTAAACTTTCTACACCTTACTGCTCTTACTAACATTCACCTAACTCTTCTCTACTATGTCACCTCACCACCTACTTATCCCCTCTCTCCTCCTACTAGTTCATATCATATACCTCTGCATTACATAGCATCAACACCAACACCAACTCACTCAAACAACCAAAACCATTATAACTACCCTCACACAATTCTAATCTCTCCTCACTATTTCTTATCTCTCCTACCGCTTACTATTCAATTAAGACATATCCTAATATTTCACTTTCTACATTTACAAAACCCATAACTCCATGTACACTTGGCCTACTCTCCTTACTGATTTCATTGATGCACTACTCCTGGATGGTGACAGCCACCCCAACTTTGGATCACTCCTCACCACCTCTTACAAGCAAACACTGCCCACCTTAACCCCCACGACAATGCCCCATATCCACAGTCTAGCTCCTAAATCCATATTTTCTCTCTAAATATCCCAAACATTGTTAACAAAACTACAGACTTGCACTCATGGATTGAACTCAACTCCCCCCACATCTTAACCCTCTCAGAAACTTGGTTAAAACCTCACATCCCTAACTCAGAAATCCTTCCCTCAGGCTACAATATCTTCTGTGTAGACAGAACCAACCAACCAACTAACTTACTCTCTCTCCACTCTCACTTTCCATACCTAGCTTTGCTCCTGCTGAAATACTAATAGTAAACTATTACCTTAACCCCTATAAAAGTTTGTTATTGTATTCATCTACATGCTCCCAGGGGACAACATCCCTATCCTTGAAAACTTTCTCTTTTGGCTCACCCTAAATGTTCCTTACAAAACCATTATACTTGGCAATGTAAATACAGATTGGACCACTCTTTCTTCCTCGTCTCGTACTCATAGTATTAATCTGTATTGCTTCCACCAACTAATATCTTCCTCTACCAGGTACAACAGAAGTACTACTTCAGGATATATAACAGACTGGATCCTTAATTCTGACTCTTGTCTCTACCATAACCCCGGCATTCTCCCTAACTCTCTAAGTGACCATTCCCCTTATTTATATCCATAGATACTCCCAACACCCTCTCAAAAATCACCTTTACAGAGAATGTCGTGATCTGACTCACCTCAATCCAGACAATTTCATCTCACTTTGTCCAGCATAAACTGGTCTTTCCTTAAAAACCTCCCCCTTAATGATGCTGTAACCTCTTTCAATACTCTTATTTCTAGATGTACTAAACTCCATGGCACCTTCCAGGAAAATCAGAGTAAAATCAAAATGTGCTCCCTGGTTAACTAAGCAAACACGCTCTATCATGCATCAGAGGGATGCTGCCTGGAAAACTTGGGCCAGATATAAAACTCCTTCCTTACTCCAAAGCTATAAGGAACTTAGAAACAGGTGTAAAAAACTAGTTAGAGACAAAAAACTTTCTTTGCCTCCAACCAAAGTAACCCACATCTTCTTCTTCTTCTTTTTCTTTCGGCTTTTTCCCAGTTAGGGGTTGCCACAGTGGATCACCTGTCCGCTCATGATTGGCAGTGGAGTTTTATGGTGTCGAGTTGCCAGCCCAGCACCCAACCTTCCATAGAAGGCACACACATGCACACACTCACACCTAGGGCCAATTTAGAGTGTCCAATCCACCTAGAGCATGTCTTTGGGATGTGGGAGGAAACCGGAGCACCCAGAGGAAACCCACACGACCACAGAGAAGACATGCAGACTCCACACAGAAGGCACCCCAGCCGGGAATCAAACTAGAGAACCTCTTGCTGTGAGGCACAAAAAAAAACCCTAAAAAAAAAAACTGGTCTACCATAAATAAAATCCTCCACCCTGGTAATCCTCCTACCCCCAATCCATTCCCTCTCAATGCTGCCTCAGAGACTGCTGCTCTTTTAAATAATTACTTTATTGCAACAATCCAAAAACTAACTTCAAATAGCTCTACTGTCTCCTCTACCTTTACACCCCAGTCCTCCTTCCTCCAATACATTCTCCCTACAAACAGCTCCCATTGCCTTCATCAAATCCCAACTAAATAAACTTAAACCCTGCTCTCCCTCTGTTGACAATCTACCTTCCTACTTTCTTAAAATTGCTTCCAATGCTATCGCTTACCCTGTCTCTATCCTTATTAATCATTCTGTTACTGAATTTCTTGTCCCAGATGTATGGAAATCCTTCTACACAATCCCTCTTCACAAAGGAGGAAACTCCACTGACCCATCCTATTGCTATACTACCCCCCCTTTCCAAAATTCTAGAAAAGTGTGCCCACACTCAGCTACTTAACTGCTAGATAATAACCTTCTTACTCCCACCCAACACGGCTTCAGGCCCCACCACAGTACATCAGCAGCTCTACTCCCATTCACCCAAACAGTAGCAGAAGCCCATGACAACCTACTAATTTCCTGTTTATTCCTTGACCTCTCCAAAGCATTTGATACTGTCTCTCACTCTAAATTGATAACTAAACTCTTTGAACTTCATCTCTCCACTCAGTTTGTCTACTTTACCATCTAGTTCAGCTTCAGATTGCAGAATTTCCATTGTTTTTTTGTTTTCACAGTGTCTCCAACATACAAATCTGTCTGTCTTTTGCAGTTTCTGTGTTGTTAGTATTTCTGTCTCTGCTCAGTTCTCTACAGTATTTTCTTTACTTTGTACTGATTTCAGAAATCAGTAATGAAAATGAAGTAGATAATCTGCTTTTCAACCTTCTGCTCACTAAAAGCTGAGCTGAGACAAAGACCCTCAATTATATAGTTCTATATTCTGAAAAGGCAAGATGACAATCTTCATACCTTTTAATACAGCACTTTCTCATAAGGTTTTCACTATGTGGAGAGCTCTTTTCATTTTCTCATTATAGTGCAGATAGTGTGGACTAGACTGTTAGGTTTGAATTCTCATTTCTGAATTCCTGACTTTTATACTATGGACCACTGTCAACTATAACAAAAGATATTCCTTGCCTTCAGAATCTAGACTTTAATGCAATAATCATGCTTGCACTTATGCCTGTCAGTCTATTTCAGGGAACTTGGAATAATAATCAACATACATGAGATAAGTGGCTTTAACTAGAAAAAACAAGGTCCATCAATTGCGCAGATGATTTGGTTCTGTTAGCATATCTTCCTTTGAGCTGTTGCTATGAATTCAGTGCAAGAGACACAATTCCACATTGCTTGTACTAAGTTAACATTCTTGGTCAAAATATTATATCTCTTTTTTTCTTTCCACTTTACTATTCCCAAATGTGATTCATGCACTCTCTCAAGCACCTGTCTTCTCAGTTGATTAGAAGACATTATTCTGTAAGCTTTGAGCATTTTGTGACAGACAAAACTTATGCCTTCCTTGAAACAAACATTAAATTGAATTTCCTTCCTTACTGATGACTTTTACCCAGCCTTTTGGTGTTGCATTGTTCAGTAACTGCATTTTTAAGTTGATATTGGTACATCTCTGGAATTATTTTACATCTCCTTCTATCACTGGTAAATGCAATAGTACCTAACGAATCTCTTATTCTTCATTTAATAATGTTTCTTCTTGTAAAATATGCTCTACTGACCATATATGTTGTGTGCAGTTCATTGCTGGATCTGTACTTCACTTTTCATTTTCAGATTATCCTGTGGATTAAATAACATTGTCTCTTACTGTACATATACTTTTTGAATATGCTTTTCAAAGGTTTCCAGTCTGTTTCCACCTGAATGTTTTTATCACAAAGCTATTTATGTTCCCTTTCTATCTGAGCATATATTTTTGTGTACTGGAAATAAATTCTTGACCTACTGGCATACACTGGTCTTTTCTATTGCAGGTTCACAACACCTATACCACTGACTGACATGTACTTGCAAAGCAAGTAGCATATTCATATCACACTAATGTAATGCCACTGTAGTTATAACTAGTTTCTTGAGCACTTGCTTCATGTTCATAGTTCTATTTCCAGGATACACTTTGCTTTTACAGCATTCCAGGAGGCATGGTTATCTTGGTACAAGCTCTGCAACACACTGTATCATAAATAGAAACCTTGTAATGCTTGCTTGCTTACCTTCTGTTTTTTTTTCCAGGGTCCCAGTTCTTCAGATATCAAAATACCATCCTTATATTATAGACCTGTCAAGCTTAGATTTCAATTGTTATAAATTAAATTGAAATTATTCAGTCTTAATCTGTTTAGTAGCTATATTAGTCTATCATCATGCACTTCATATGCCTGATCTCACACCAATAGATTATCCGTTATGCTTACAAGACCTTCCAAACCTTCATTTATTTGTGCAGCACTTCTCTGGTGCACCGCTGGAGCTGATGAAATACCAACTGGAACTCCAAGAAACACTGGATACATTCCTAATAGCACATTAAATGTCCACAGTCTAAAATGCAGTCATCTATCTTTATTTGCAACGTGTTTTCCAACAATAATGAGTACATTTAGCATATGGCACTGTTGATATTTATTTAACTGTCAACAGCAGTAAAAAATTATTTTAATCAAGTTATTCAGTTTTCATGGATTAATACACACTTGAAGTTTTTCTTTCTTCAAAATAAGGGTCATATTTGCTCATTCAGTTGGCTCTAATTGCTTCTTAACAGCATCTAAGGTTTTCGTTTGCTTTCATTCCTGTTTTGCTTTATTCCAGGGAGTTATTGGTACATTCCTGACAGCAAGAGTCACTAGCAAATAAGCCAACAGCTTCTTTTTGTATATGATATCCTCATGGAAAGTTTCCTAAACCTGTAAATAAATCATTATTGTCATGTAGGATATCAGTGCTATGGCTTTGACTAGTACTGGAGGTGTCTGTGTGATTGATTCTACACATGTGAAATCTTTGCTTTTGTACTGTGAATTTGTTAAACACTGCTTGTTTATAATAAGCCAAATGGTTTAATATTCTTTAAGTGCTACAATTTGGAAAAAATGCATTGCTTATTTTAAATTCAGATATACATTAGCTACGTGTATATAGCTTTCTGTCCTGTATCTTCTAGCCCCAGTACTTTAAATGTTTTGTCAGAAAAAATAGAATACTGTGTGTTGCTAGTTTAAATTCAGCATTTTGCCTATTACCTATTAGCATGCCTGGCCAACAGTTTGACCTGCACTCATTTCAGTGTTTCAAATGTATTCCAGATTTTGCTGTATCACTTCTTTATCAGCAAACAACACATTTTCATATTTCTGTTCAATGCTTAAACTCTACTGAACATACCTTTTAGCTTTTAAAGTTTTCAGCTCAGATTCAACAATACTAGGTCAAAGCTTTTCTCATGCCTACAGTCATATCAAGTATGTGGCGTGAATTTTAACTATATAAACATTTGTAGTGTCTCCATTATTACCACAGTGCACTGAAATGTTGCTCCTTTTTATATGCATTACTTCTGCAACACATTTTTGCTTCATTTTTCATATTTTACTTATCTGAATCACAGTATCTCTTACATATATATCTGTCCTCAGTTAACTGTCTTGAATGAAGTTCTGGCAATTTCACTTTCTCTGCATAAATCTATAGCTTCTGATAAGGTCAGGTCTGTTTCCTTCAAGAGCATGTCTCTTGTTTCATTATTTCTTACACCAGAATCTATTATATGTCTTATGTAACCCACCAAATTCACAGCACTTGCTCTAGTCTTTAGTCCAATGGTAGCTGGTGACTTCAAATCAAAGGGGAGCTGCAGGAGACAGCTGAATGGGTGGGGCCAATGGGAAAGGGTGTGACCAACTAGAAAGGGGTGGAGCTATGGTACAGTGGGATCAATACTGGCCATGCTTACCAATTTACATGAAATTGTGTGTTGTGTGTATGTGTGCATGTACATGTGTGTGTGTGTGTGTGTGTGTGTGTGTGTATGTGTGTTTGTGTGTTTTTGTGCCTCTCTCTCTATGTATACATCTAAATATATATATATATATATATATATATATATATATATATATATATATATATATATATATACATATATATAAACATATATATAGAAAGAGGGAGAGACAGAGAGAGAGAGAGATGTACATACACACACACAAACTCTCTTTTTTATGTAGCTGTTATTATTATTGTGAGATGGGTACCACTGTAAATTAACTGATTCCATGTCATTAGAGTAATTAGGTCTGATGAATAAACAGTGCAGTAAGGCTAGCCTATTCTTGCTGTGTTAGGTTTCATACTAGCCATTACAGCAATGAAACAAAACCTATGAGCCAATAATGACAACATTAGCCATTTCAGAAAATTTCCATCATAAAAGGCCACTCAGATATCTGTCATTATAATCCATCAATATCAGGCAATAAGCACAATCTCTGCAGAAGTAAAAGTAATCTGCATAATTCCATAGTAAAGAGATCTGTCCCTAATGAAGAGGTTGCTACTGGCAAATATTTTGCATTTCAGTCAGTGTGTTTCATACAAAAATTCACTGACTTGCCCTTGAGGAATTAATTGCCAATTACATGCATGTTTACAGTTTATGTGAGACTGAGCTACTGCAAAATCCTAATGTTGCACCACAGTGATAACACAACATTTGTCCACACTGATTGTGAGACAGGAATCCATAAAATACACTAGATTTGAATAGAAATCTTTGTTACTGGAAAGATACAGCTTTTAAACTCTTGTTGAAATTAGATAACAACTGTTTGCAAACAAAGCAGCACTGTTTTAAAAGGAATATCAATTAGAACAAGCACAATATTCAGTATATAATCCGGATAATCGAAAGAGGCAAATAAGATGTCTCTTAACAGTGATAAATGCGTACCACCCAGCCTTCTGAATGAAAGAATAAGTTTCAAGCAACACCTCCAATGATATCTCAGTTTAGACAGACAACATTCTACTGTATTATTTGAAAGAAGGAATCAGCAACATTAACTTGGCTACGTCGTTAGCTGCATAAGGGTTACTTACTTGGGTTACATTACTAACTCCACTCAAAATTTGTAAACACAGATATTAAACCTAGCTTAACTGGAGAGTTTCATCTACTTAGAATGAGTGAGTTTAGTCCAGATATAAAGAATTTTAATACAAGAAATTGACTCAGAACAGAAGAACTAATACAGCCCAAGGTACTTACTGTTGACGGACCACCACTACCCTGCATGACTCAGCTGATGTTGACCCATTTCCTGATGACCCTAAAAATTACATATCACTTTGAACTTTTGGCACCCTGAACACAGAAGGACAATTGCCATCCACAAAAAAAAAATTCCATTTCCTCTTAAAAATGCATCAAATTCTATTTGGTATATAATATATTAGAACATAGCTCTCAACCTGCCATCTTCAAAATGAGGAACATTAGCCCTCATAATGTGGAACAAATAGACAAAATGTAGAACACTGATTAATGGCTTACTAACAACATCAGGTAGGAAGGGGTTAAATATGCTGGTTTTACTAAGACAAAATATATTTTAATGAATTAATATGATTCAATTCTATTTTCCATGGATATTGATTAAAAATTTCCTAAAACTGAATGTGTGACAGACCTTTTCAATGTGGAACGTCAAGGAACCTGAACTTTTTAAGACTCTAAATGAGGTATGTTCCTCTTAATGAGGTACACAAATGTATTAGAACATTTTATATGCAATGCTGCTTCCTTTGATTTAGGAATAACAGCTGTGGAAAAAAAATCAGAAGGCATTACATTGTCCATTTGTCTGACACATTGCCTTGTTTCATCTGGGTGACTGATAAACAGAAGTCTTATCCCATTTTCTGATTAGATATATACACACATTTTAAGACTGTAGGAAAATTCAACTGCTAGCTCTCTGGTCATATAATTTAACCTCTTCTCACCCTTCTTCCCTCTCCATACCTTGCTCTGACTCTGTTTTTGATTGTGACTCTTTCTGCATGCCTTCAATGACTTCCACTCTCTATATATAATGCATACATATAGTGCCTCTTGTTGGTCACTCAGTATAAAATGCTATTTATTTATTGCCATTATACTCTCAAGGCAACTAGGATATTCACTTTCTGTACAATACATCTATGTACTGCATTTTGTCTTTCACTCTGTATACAATTTCATGCATTTGTTGTGTTTACCCTGGAATGAGACTGAAATTGGTCAGTGGAATCAGTGGCCTACCCCAGTTGCAAATTTAAAATAAACTAAAATAAAAAAAAAAAGTTCTTGCGGAAAATCAATCATTTATATTGGAGTTGCTCATGTCTTGTCCTAGTTTACTGTAATCCCAAAAACAGGAACAACATTGTTATTGTTACCAAGTAAGTCTTTAACTTTGGGGATGAACAGAGTTTGATAAAGTAATCCTTTCCATATGAAAATAATTTCAATTTGTTCTTTTGGTGCATAAATAAAAACAAAACGAGGCTACGAATTTATAAGATTTCCAGAGGCGCTGATAAGCCAAAAGTCAGAAAAAAAACTGGAAATTAACTGCCAAAATGGAATGTTTGACATTTCTTGTAGTAGGGATATGCCATAATTTGCAAGCAAACATTCCTCATATGTAATCATGCCATCCAGGTATTATAATAAATCATCTGGATTAGTTTTATTAAAGTCAGCATGCAAAGAATATGTGTTGAGGTAAGCAAGATGAAGTTTGAGAGCTGTAGCACTGTTTCAGGTGTACTGTCTACTTTGAGGCCATAAAAATTGTGGCTCAGATTAATAGGTAGTGCATAGCAAAATAGCTATGGATAGGTACAGTGATTAAAACACAATACATACTTGATAACCAGAGTAGCTGTTTAATACTCTGTAAAACAAGTTTCCAAATATTACTGCTGTCTTTCCATGCAGACTGTATAAAGCACTAGACTAGTAAAAACTGCTTGTTGTAGCTAGGTTTGTTCGGTAAGGTGACAGTCATCTAAGCAGATATACAGTACAACTGAACTTAACTGTTAAGAGTACACGTTCTAAGATTTTGTAGGCAGTGGCTGTGGCACACAAAGATAACTACACAAAATACTCATAATATAATACCTTCTTCAAACTTGTTATAAAATTGACAATCAATACACAATACATCTAGAGCAGTTATCATAATGACATTAGGAGGTAAAATCAGAATTCTACTATACATCATTGCTGGAATTTCAATGACTGCTTCTTACAGCATTTCCTAGATGCATTGTAAGTACTGTAATTTATTGTGGCATGTGAGTTGCCTCTGGTTAGTGATCCTGCCTGCATTAACAATCCCTAGCTGAAATGTGGACAAGACTTATGCAGAAATAAATGCTCGTTGTAAAAACAGACCTGCCTGCATTTTGACCCAGTTGCTTCCTCAATAATGAAAGGATAACATAGACTCTTAAGTGTTGCTAAGTGATGTGTTCAGTTCTTTGTTCGAGACAGAGTATTAGATTTGTACTGGTGCTGGTCTATTTTGATAAAACAGAGAGTTCAAATGGTTTACTGAAGAACACCCACAGTGCACCTAACTATGAAAACAATGTACAGTACAATACAAAGTCATTTACTGTGTCACTCACACACCACTGCCATTCAATCAGAAAGGCTGCATCCTGAAAAGATAGGTTGTAACAAGCATTTGTGGTAAGCATACATAAGAAGCTTACACCTGCTAATCTCTACCTCTTTAGATAATTACTGTAATTAAGGAAGGCATGAAAATGTTATTTGGAAAAACATGCATCAGTTAACTGTGTAAAGAGTGATTACAACAAAGAACGTAAAGCCAGTTAGTTTCAGTAACAGTGAGGTTAAGCTTCTGTCAGATGCATTGTACATTCTAAAGCTGCAGCTTATTTTCACTGTCTGTACAGATATTCAAACATCACATTCTGATAGATAACTTAATCATACAGCTGTCAGCTTCTATCAATCAGTATTTCCTAGGTCACTTCAACTTATTGTAGAACATTGCAAGATGAAGCTAATACAACTTGTGTTAACTATGAACGCTACAAAGTACCACCAATTTTTTCCTTCTTGTTTGCCTCACTGGTATCTTCTCTGGAAAACAAACTTGTCATCATAATTTGCAGAAGACAAGAATGCCTCGCCTGCATTTTTAGTGATACGAGTATGTGAAACACAAACCACATGCCAATATCCTCGCTAACGTTATCACCAGGACTACAGTTTGTCGCATCATTAATGTATGATTATCGCAAGTTGCAGACTAATGCAAAAAGAACAACATAAAAAAAATTCTCAAAACAATTTCTACAATCAGATTCTGTAAAACCAATGCTACAAGCAACATACAGAAAATTATGTAAGGCCAAAACTTCTGTAGGAGGAGTCGGACTCCGACACTTGACCTACCTCAATTTAAAGTATAAAAATGAGTGACTGGCTGCTGTTTCCATCTGATCATGAACTGAAGTACTGCCACTGGAGGAAATCAAATTAGCTAGCAGCTAGCTCTGTAACCTCTAATGGAAGTCAAACTGAACTCTCAAGCCAAAAAAAAAAACAAAAAAAAACAAACAACTTTCACAACTGACTTGTTTCAGCAATGGTAGCAGCGTAGCAAGTAAGTA